>NW_010523911.1:8094-44703 GCF_000687285.1 Phaethon lepturus
AATAGAAAAATACCATCTTGTTTGTGTGCCTGCCTGGCTGGGATGATGGTCCCAAACTAGGTGGACCCCCATCAAATGCTCTTGCAACAGTAGAAATATGTCTGTTTAATGGTACACTTCCCAAATGGTCACTGTGGTCCTCTTCAAGGCATTTCAGTGCCCAGCCATGTATCGACTTGCTTTTACCTTCTCTAGTAGCTGATCTGACTCAAAAGGATGCTTTGCTGCCGAGAGGATTTGCCCTTTTGGTAGAGACTTACACCTAGAAGCTGTAGAGCCAAGGGATGGGATGGAGAGGGGACAGGGGACTCTACCTTATCTCCCTTTCCTCCTGATGCAGACAGGGTAGTTGTCCTTTTGCCTTGTTACTCTTATTTCTATACCTAAGTATTTCACATAAGTGGGAATGGTGCTGATATAGACTAAGCTCACTGGTACTGGCTCCAGAAGACTTGATGGGTCTGTCCTTTGCCTCCCTGCGCTGTTGCTCTCTTGAGTCACCAAGTGAGTGCCCCAGACTCATCCCGAGCTTACAAAGTGCTGTTGCTCATGCCTCAGTCTCTCCTCACTGTGTCACAATATGCAAAGCAGTACTTTTATCCCCTGCCATCACTTCTGGCACAGAGCAGGAAAGGTAGGTGCTGAGCTGAACACAGAAAAAAGCAGAGCTGATTGATTGGAAGATGTTCAGCAAGGTATTCCTTGTTAAGAAATAATGAATCAACGAAAGCCTTTGCTCTTTTTTTTTTTTTTTGCCCCAAGACCAGGTCTATTTTGTTGGAGAAGATAAGAAAACAAAATCCCCAATCAGCAACTGAGTAGGCAAAGGAGATACAAACTGCATTACTCCAACATATGCTCATGCATGTTTACTCAGAGAGGTATCAGACATGGTGGGGAGGTTGAAAGAACCCCTTCCCTACTAACAAGCAGAGGGTCCGTGGGGTATGCAGGACAGGGACTTGACTACCAAGCTGTTTTTTCTCCCAAGACTTCTTTGTTCCCCACTTCTCAGGAAAAAATAAGTAAGTAAACACAAACATTTTGATAGGTCTCCAATAAGCATGAGTTTGGCACAAACTCCTTGAAGCTTCAATATTTTTCACAAGACAGGAAAACAGATTCCCACTCACTTCTGGTGACAACAAACCATTTTCTGCTCTGAGCAGTTTGCATTCAAAACTACCTCTTAACATCCATTCTTCAGCCAGCTCCTGAAATATGTGCCCCTTCAAATGTGCTTCTGTTGGGTTTCTGATTAGCCCTCAAAGGCTAATCTACCTCAGGAGAATCTAGTTGCTTGGGGTGTTGCTAAGCAAGGACAACAGTGCATTAATGCCTGAATAAAAGGCATTTTATTTAACATGAAATACTGTTGTTGTTATTCCTTTTAATCATTTAAATGGTCTTGATGATAAGAGGTAGATATATTCTCAAGCATCCAGGAATTATTAATCTCGTTTGTTTATGCAGGGAAAATTGATAAATTCATGTAATATGAAACAAGGGCAAGAAAAAAGTAATTTTACACAAATGTCTTATTAGTTAAATGCTTGCTTTTGTTTCACATGATTGAAGAGGACAAGGAGATCGGCAGGATGGAAAGAGTTTTTCAAAAATAAACATTTCTTCCAACATCCTCCTGTCTGTTTTCTTTCACACACACAAATTGCTCACAGACAGCTTTGTGGCAATTTTAATGACTTTTGTTAAGCCTCTGAACCAGGGGAAGAAAAACTCACCCACAGGGAAAGCTGGCAAGTACAAAAATAACAGAGGGCCAGAGAGATTTCACCCAGTTGAAACATTTCTTTATAAGGCTACTGAAGCTTTTCAAACAGTAATCTACTGCTTTGAAACGGAGAAACATACCACCACTGCACGGCCAGGGATGCTGCCGCAGGAGCAGGTGCATTGTCACAGTCTGCAGACTCCAACATATGGATGAACCTCTCTTTTGGGGCCAGCACTCCTGAAAAAATATTATCATATGCTTTATTAGAGTCTGTTCATATGTGGAGGCTGTTTGGAACAATGAGGTCCTTCTTATGTCTTACAAAATACCTGTCAGCCTCACTCAGATGGCTTAGATGAGCAAAGATGTCTCAGATGACAACAGGAGCCCCCTCAGGATCAGCCATAAATTAGAGCAGCCCTACTGCTACTGCATGTTGGGTCTTGTGTATCCACATGGATGTGGCAGGAATTAGATATCGACAATTACCATCTTTTGCTTAGCCGTGACTGTAGCTACCATAAGGAAAGGGCAGCCAAAATAACCTGTTTTCCTGAGGAATATTCCATGAGGGAAGGCTCTTCAGTGCTCTCAGAAAAGGGCAACACAAAGAAAGGAGAGGAGCAAGCTTCAACCGTGCATCAGGTTGAACCATCAATCAAATGGTTCTGTCTCCTTCAACCACACAGATACCCTCCAGCCTTGCCTAGGAGACATTTTCAACTGGGCCAAGCAAATAAAAACTGTAAATACGCCCAGCACTCATCTGTCTGCTGCCTTCTCCTGGTAGAGGCACCAGGGTCTACACACGGGGTGGGACTGGGGAGAACAAGAGCTGGCCAACATAGAGCAGTTGCACCAGTTCTTGTAAACCCAGTTGTTTGAAGCGATAGGAAAAGGCTGTGCAGGGTCAGTCCCAAAGCGGCAAGAACATGGTAAGGCCCCTAGTGTAAAGATTTAAAGAGGATTGAGTCTTGCAGAATGAGGCATGCAAGTTACAGCAATCAGCGGGAGGACCATTTTCATCAGCGAGGGCTGAGTACACGGAAAGGATGACCCTTAGCTCTCCATCTGTCTATCTGCAGCGTCTGATGAGTCCTCATTTTCCAATCTCCCACTAAAATTGTTACACGGTTTAAACATTCATTTGAAGTAATTCATTTCTAGACAATTTCAGAGTGCTAAATTCTGCTTGATTACCGTTTCCCTTATTACTTCCATCATTATAACTGCAGCATGAATGTTATTTGTTTTAGGTAGATGAAAGACAAAAAGAGACATATACATCTTCTAGTGATCCCCTGTAGCTAGCAACTTTTTTGTTTGGAAAGGCAGACAGATGCAGGTATATTTACCCTTCTCCAAATATGACCAAGCAGAATTTGAAAATTAGACCTCAGCTGTTTCTGTTTGTTCTAAATATTTAATTAAGTTGACAGATAAACATTTTTCAACATTAGAAACCTACTGTATTTCTACTTAATGGCATAAATATAAATTAATTTGTTTAAATTATCTTCAACTTTTAATGGAGTTTGTAATATATTTTTAGGTAGACATGCAACTTAAATATCAAATCTTGTTTGCTATTTTAATTTCACTGAGCACTAAGATAAGAATTTCTGGCATAATGTAACAGGAAATTCAGTCATGATTTATGAAAAGCCTCATTTAACATTAATAGAGCTACAGGGACCATTCGCCCCTGGTCAGTGCTGTATTCTTAAGGCAGAGCACAAAAATGTGCCTTAAATGTATTTTGCAGCGCCCCAAGAGTAGAGAGAGAAGGAGTGGGATTTCAGCTTTACTGCTCAACCTGAACTGCAAAATGGTTGTTGGAGTAATGGAACTGAAACGCATTGAGCAATCTCGGATCCAGCCACCTTGCCGAAATCTGCCCTCCTTGCTCCTGGGAGTCTCCTGGACTGCCCTGGAAGAGTACAAAAAGGACTGTAAAAATGATAGACAGACAGACAGCAGAAGAGACACCACAGCCCCAAAAGTAAGGGTACAGCAAAGCTCCCAGAGCAGAGAGTGGAGGGGTGTGCTGTCCTCTTCCTCCCTAAATGAGCTACATCAAAAGTCTTCCCAGATGTAGAGGAAAGGAAATAACATAGTTGTGGTGAGCTCAGAATAGTATTGTGTCCTAGTGAATTACTAAAAAGCAGTACACTTGACCTGCTAATAAAGTAAAATTATATCAGTAGATAAAATACATAGTATATAATATACTATATATAGTATACTATATATACTATTATATATAGTATATAATATACCATATACATAGTATACAATGCTATTATAATTTATTATAATTTGATTTGATATTATAATTTGCTATAACAATTTGAATATTATAATTTATAGTATAATAACGCTATTATATTTTTTAGTCTTTCCCCACTTCTATTGTGAATGTGGGCTTGAGAAATTCAATAATTTTTAAAGAAAAATGTCTAAAAACCCCGAAGTTTTCCCTCCTTCATCTCCTCAATTTAGCCTCTGTGCTTTTACTGACATACTGGCAGTCAGAGGAAAAATGTGCTATTAGATGATCTTTCCAAAGGGAAAGAATGATCAGAACAGGAAGATAAAGCCCACAGCAGATCATTTTTAGTGCTCTCTGAAGCAAGCAGGATTCTTGGTTGATCAAAGTCAGGGAAATCATGCCCAAAATCTGAGCTGGGAGACTCTCAGGGCAATGTCTTCTTCAATGCACTCAGGCCTGGACTCCATGAAGGCAGAAGAGCAGTCGTTCTGAAGCACTGAGCGTTGGAGATTAACCAGACAAATAGTTGTCTTTGCACCTACTTGTATCCATACTGGAGTGGGGAGCGCTGGTTACACATCCCTCAGCCTTCAGACCACTGGAGAATCACACTCCCCTTGGCAGCTTTCATGAGTTCATGGAAACGCTTTACAAACTGAATGGTCTGCCTGCAGTACCCAGCCACATTGCGAGATTGCGAGCACACTCCGACATTACCCACTTGCTGTTTGCCCCGGCTGCTGTGCGGAAGGGAACCTGCCCTCTCCCCGATGACAGTCCCCTCCCTCCAGTCAGTCCCATCCAGCAATGGAGGAAGATGCATTCCCAAGCTCAGAAAAACCATACTTGGTCCTAACTTCATCTCAAGGTATTTAGCTATGAGTCTCACCACGTGGCTCAGTGAGAGGGTAAAATGTGATGTCAGTCCTTCTCCTAACTGCATAGACACCAGCAAACTTCCACAGCTCTGTCTATTCTGCCAGTCAGCCAAATCACTCCTTCACAAGCCCGAAGGGCAAAAAAAGTTGTGAGGACATTACCCCTAAAAGGAACGAACGATTTCCTTTTTTTTCCGTATGTCCCCAAAAGCCTCTTCACCTCTGAAGCTCCATTATTGCTCTAACTTCTTTTCCTCTCTGATTCATTTCAGATCCAGTTTTCTGCCTTTGTCCCTGCATTTAGGCTGTGCACATCTGTGGAGCCAGGTATTATTGACCTCTTCATATTTTCTATGGTTAAAAAGGTTGAGAGTGATGTCGTATTGCAGTTCTTACAACTGGGTGTTCCTCTTACTTCTGTTCAATGTGCTTTTTTAGCAAAAGGAGGGCGATGTTACAAAGTGTTCTGCTCCATCCCAGTCCTCCGAGCTGCACACTGACTGCCATCTCATTGCCTTCCCCTGCGTCCTACTCAGAGGTTTGATAGCCCGAAGGCTGAGCTTCAGACAGCAGTTCCTTTTAAAAGCAAGTTACCTTTTTAATGAATCCTTATCACTGGTAATTATTCTGCTCACAAATAGGTGACAAGCTATTGGATCTAGGGCTGGGTAACAATATTCTTTCTCATTAAAGCCTCATTCAGATGTTCTGACTCTGTGTCGCAGACACAACCATCATCTGTTTCTGCCACGAGCTGTAATTTCACTGCAATCACCAGGCTAAGTTACTACACTACAAAGTGTTACCCCCCAGCATTCATTCAACAAAAGAAAACCCTCCAAACCAGCAAATCCTTTTCAGTAGCATTCATAGCCTTCACACTTTCCTGATGCAAACAACCCCAAGGCAACTATCTTCTGCAAGAACATCACTGGAGGGTTGAGGCGTGGACTCGTGTGACAACCAGTGAACACAGAAGCTGACGATTGCAACAGTTATTTCCACACAAGCAAGCCCAGCAAACTAATTCAGAATTAGTTTAACTATTTGCAGATAAGACTTCTTAAACACTTTTTCTAAGGATATAGAATTTAAGCAGCTATTTTCTGCATGTGTGTGTGTGTGCAAGAGAAACTGTGTGATACTCCTGGTATAATAAAAACAAATTCAACACAAGAGCAGAAGTATCAAAGATGTTTCATGAAAATTGGCTGCCAACAAAAGCTTGTAAAGTACTGAAGCATGCAACATGAACACACGCTTCATTAGGCACTATACAGCCAACTGCAATATATAACCTAGAGGGAAACACACTGCATTAACTTTAGTGCATACAGACCAATGTGCTTTTAAAAGGGAGGTTTGAACACCCAGCATCCCTGCCGCTTTTAGCATGAAGTACTTTGTTTCACAACAGAATCACGGAATCACAGAATCATTAAGGTTGGAAAAGACGTTTAAGAACATCAAGTCCAACCATCAACTGAACACCACCATGGCCACTAAACCATGAGCTGAAGTGCCACATCCACATGTTTTTTGAATACTTCGAGAGATGGCGACTCCACCACCTCCCTGAGCAGCCTGTTCCAATGCTTGACCACTCCCTCAGTAAAGAAATTCTTCCTAATATCTAGTCTAAACCTCCCCTGGCACAACTGGAGGCCATTTCCTCTCGTCCTATCACTAGTTACCTGGGAAAAGAGACCAACACCCACCTCACCACAACCCCCTTTCAGGTAGTTGTAGAGAGCGATGAGGTCTCCCCTCAGCCTCCTCTTCTCCAGACTGAACACCCCCAGTTCCCTCAGCTGCTCCTCATAAGACTTGTGCTCCAGATCCTTCACCAACTTCATTGCCCTTCTCTGGACACACTCCAGCACCTCAATGTCCTTCTTGTAGTGAGGGGCCCAAAACTGAACACAGGATTCAAGGCGCGACCCCACCAGTGCCGAGTACAGGGGCACAATCACTTCCCTACTCCTGCTGGCCACACTATTGCTGATACAGGCCAGGACGCTGTTGGCCTTCTTGGCCACCTGGGCACACTGCCGGCTCATGTTCAGCTGGCTGCCATCTATGGGGCACTGAAGGACCCCTCCTGGTCCACATACTTGCGAACCAGCAAAAGAACTGCACATCTATGAACATTTTTACATGCCACCATCCTTGTCTACCATAAGCATTCAGTGTGCCATTGCAGGAAATTTACAGGCTTCTGTTACAGTTAAATGTTACCATAATTAAAGCAAAGTAAGATTTCCACTGAAACATATTCTCTGAATTTTCCTTCCTTTTGAAAGGAATGGCAAAATAAAATCACAACATGCTTTGTATTTCATACTGCTGTGTTTTCTAAGCACACTTCCAACCCTATTGAGTAGTTGATTTCCCACTTCCCCTACAGGAAAAGACTATATAAATATCACAAATTCAAACAATGGCATCAAATAACCATAGTTACTCTATCTGAGAAAAAAATTTCAAAGTGAAAACTCAGAAGATTAGTCACTTGCCTAATCCCAACGACAAAATTATTTTCTTTCTTCTTGATCCAAGAAGCAACCCAAATACTCTGTGATGCAAGGCAATATCAACTGGATATGTGCATAAAACACTACACATGAGTAAGCTGTTTGGCAAAACATTTGGCTTCGACAGTGGAGGAAAAAGACTTACGCATGCAAAGCACAATTTCTTCACCTTGCTGATTGCTAGACCAGAAAACCTTGACATGTCTGGGACAGTTAGAGAAGGTTATACAATGTTTTCAGAAATCATTAGTTTTATTATAGAACATCAGCAGAAGGATGATGCTGGTAATTATTTAAACCAGTGACTATGCAAAATACTATGACCGAACAATTTGTATCTCTCTTCAAAGAAACCTGAAAAACATTTTCCATTAGTGAGAATCTGATTCTGCTGCCATCCTTGGAGTTAAGGTAAGTAATAAGTAGAGCTAAGATAAATGCTTTGAGTTACTGTATAAAATCAATATGCCATCAAAGAATTTTGTATTTATGTTCTTACATAACATCCCAAGTGTTACCTGCAAGAGTGTTTGTGATTTTAAGGGATCATCAGGGAGCAGTTCAGTGACATCATATCCATTTATCTTATATAGCCAATCCAAAGGAGTTCGATTATGAATCTTGTAGTCTTATAATTGCTTATATCAGTTAGTTCTGTCTTCAGACATATTGTGGAAAACATGCAACAGCACTATCTACAGAGATGTTCTACTCTGGATTGCAGCCAAACACTGATGGCCTAAGGAGAAGAAAAAGGCATGGTGTTTAAACACTGCAAATACTACAAATGTTAATAAGAAATACTAAAAAAAAGGTGCACAATGTAGCAAATTATTTTTTCACTCTGATTTCTAAGCTGGAAAATGCCACCTGACCCATAGGTGTTTAAGCGGGCAGCTTCAGTAGCTATTTTGGCAGTCAGACTAGGGTGGTTGGCCTGAGCTGAGCTAGGCATTGTGAGTCATTGAGCTGCCTACCATCACTGTGGATGGCAGAGCTGACCCTATGACTCAGGCAAAACTTTGATTCACAAGTTACTAAAACAGTACCTCTCCTTCTTCCAACCAGAAACTCTTGGATTTGGGGAGCTTCATCAGGGTTCACACATGACCAATACAGCAAGAAATGGATTGATCTCACTTAACTTTTACATCTGAAAAATGGAGGATTACATCAGACCATCTCACACTGAGTTCGCTTCACAGTCAATGGAGAGGAATTGGCACATCTAGGGCAGGAGTCATACGACCAATTTTAGATGTCTGCTTCAGGGTTAGATGAATTGCACCATAGATCCCAGTGACTTCTGACTAATTCTCCATTGATTTAGTCATGGTGTAGTCAATGGGCATATTGACTAGCTCATACAGATGTCTGCATCTAGATTTACTCAGACAAACCGCTGTGTGGGGACACAATTAGTTTCCTAAGCGTAGGTGTACTTGGCACGCAAAATGCCCTTGGGTATGTGGGACACCCACATGAGTCTTGCAGGCAAGACACAGGATCTACAGAAGACTTGCCTCCAGCAGTGACACTGGTTGGGTGGGAGACCCTTGGACATCTCAAATGGCCCTGGATGTATTTGCAACTGAATTGGCCCACACTGTATGCAGAAAAAGAAAATTATTGACAATTTCAGATGAGCCAGGTTTCCACACAACCTTTCATGAATGGCAGTGGCAGCAGCAACAGCTTGGAGCTGCACGTGTGGCCAGGGAAAGGAGTTTAGCCATCTGTTACCAGTAGTCACATCATGCTGCAGGATGTCCTCTGCCAGGCAGAAGGTCCTTCCCAGGGGAACCTCTGCAGGCACTGCTGCAGAGCTCCCACTGCCGTTACCGCATTACGTAGTTTATTTTGCAAGTTTCCTGAGCTCTGCTTCAAGAGTTGACAAGTTTCTTTGCCCTTATTAAACTCACTGATTAGAGCAGTCCAGTCTAAATTTACTCATGGAAAACTTACAGTAATTTTGTGTTGTTCTAGGTCTGAACTTTGGCTGAAACAGTTCTTTCTCCTCACTTGTGCTTTCTCCTCTGTTATACTCACAGGAAACAACAGTTTCCTACAACATCCACGTGCAGCTTGTCTCCAAAGGACAAAATGGGGGAAGAAAGCACTTCATTTTTCAGCCTGGGGAAATGAACACATAGTGTCCTCTTTTGCAAAATAAAAATGGTGCTTAACTAAGCTTATACATCTCTGTTCAGTCCACAGCTGGAAAGCAACCATTTTAAAGAGCAAAATATTCTTCTTTTCTAACATTTGTTAGCACGAATTAAGACCGGTCTTTCTTTTCTCCAGTTTGATATTATAGGGATTTACATCTGGTAGGAGCCTAGAGAGATAGCTCTTGTTCAATGGCATTGTTATCCTGCAATTCCAAAGGGGGTAACTCACTCTCTTTCAAAAATGAACCAGGATAGTATCAGATTTTCATTAAATGCTGCTAAGGTGAGCCAGACACTTCTGTCTTCTTCTCTATATGCTTTTCTCTACCTTTCCCTGCAGTTTAAAATACTAAAACATCAGTCTTGCTGCAAGTCATGCACACGAGGAAGAAGTTGCTAGAGATTAGAATGAAGCACATAAACTTGAATATGATATTAAATGCACTAATGGAGGCTGGAAGAGTAAATAGTTAAACATTGGTGAAATAAGAATATAATCTTTTGAGACTCTGTGAAGTAAAACAACTTTCCATCAGTCTGAAGCTGTGCTCCAGGACATATATGAGTCTAGTACTAGCCTGCGATCAAAAATTGACCTTACTCTGAGACATAGTTGAACTGTGAGAAGAAAACTGATACCTGATCAGACAGAGATCGATGCTACGTGTATTAATAGATACTTTGCTATTTGACCTTATCGATTTGTTGGAATGGAAAAGTTCTGCAGGGATGTATTAGTTTTGAAGATGCTCCAACAGATCGTAGGTCAACTGCCAAATGAGCTCTGCCTGCTGCATACTTTTGGAGACCTGGTTTCCTGTCACCTTGCCCCAACTCCTTGGCCATCTGACTGGTTGTTTTGTCAAGAAATTTCAATGATTTTCCTGACTGGTTCTCAGCAGTCCAGTCCCAATTCTGGGGTGCTACTGCTGGCTAGGGGAGCAGTCACCCTTGTCCACCCATTACCAATGAGGGCTTTTTTTCCCCTTAATTTTTACCCATGAGGGCTTTTTTCCCCTCAAAACAACTCTATTAATGGGATGGGATCCCAAAGAGAGAAGACAACAACTTTTCCTCTACCAGTTCTGGGATTTCAAAGACTCTGAGGAAGATGCTTTAGCTTGTATGAAGATCTGAACTGATCTACAGACTTCACACCGTAAAAAAGGAAGAGGAGTGGTGGAGGAGTGGAACAGGAGCTCCGGTTTTCTCTGTACCTGTGCTAAATTCAGTTCAGCACCGTTCCTGGAGTGAATTTGGCCTTGTGTGAATATTCATTGACTTTGGAGTGCTATACAAAAGGAAATTTATGTAAAAACTGCCATTTATGTCAAAACTATGTTGTTGGTTGTCCACAAATAAGAGTCCATATGCATTCACTTTCTGACATGGCAATGAGCATGAGGCACAGGCACTACTGCAAACCATTTCTGTTCACAGCAGAATGCAGACTGCCATGGACTGAATGGGATATCATTAGTTTCACAGGTTTTTTAAGTATCCGGTACAGGTGTTAGGAGCTGCCCAACAATTTGCCTGTTTTACTTATTCCATAAAATGCATATATTATGAGTAATGTTTTAGCAAGTGGACTGTGACCTTTAACAGTAAATCCATCAGTGGGCCATAAGCAACATGGGCTGAACATGAATCCCGGGGTTGTGAAGTCATGTGTGAATTACAAGAAGAACATAATCTACTTCTACAAGAGACTTTAAGAGTCTAGAGACTATAAAATATCTAGTTCTGCTGAGCAAGCCATATAGAAATTTATGAATCTGCATTTGACAGCCCTAATGAGAGGTGATGACTTGTACTGTTTCAGAACACATCCTATGTAGGATATCTGCTTAAATTAAAGGGTAGATTTCAAAAGGCCATACAAAAATATCTCCCCTCCAAAAATCCCTAATATCTGTGGGTTCAGCATAAATCCTGGCAAAGTTAACACAATCTTACCACTGATTTCAGTGGCTTTTCGATCGAGCCATTTAGCCAGTCATACAGAAAACACCATGAAACTGTTCAGTTCAGATTTTGATGAACGGACAAGTTACAGGTCACTGTCATATGCTGCATCAGTTACTCTGGCGGTAATATGCAAAGCAAAAACATTAATTCCATTGGCTGTCAGAATGTGAGCTCGGCTCAAGAAAGTGCTTGTCCTCTGCACAGAGATATGAATCCCCGGAGTTTTTGCTACAATAGTGTTGATCTATCCATGATGCAAAAGAGACTCAGATATTCATGAAATACACACAAGTTCCAGCACCTTCAGTTTGACACAAAAAAATCACCGGAATCCACAAATGTTGTTATACCAGTCCAAACCCAATGCACAGGTAAAATAGAAATACAGTGTACAACTGTGAGAAGCGAACTGTGTTCACAGCAAGCTCAAGAACATTATTGATAACAGCCTTTAAAATATCACACAGCTACCTCCTGCATCTGGGAGCATCTCCAGGAGACCTAACAGCAGATCTAACAGCAGTGCTACAAAATCTGTGAAGTTTTATGGCACAGATTGGCACAACTGTTAATATGCTCAGAGAGGAAAATCTAACTGGGTTTTAAAGTTTAACATTTTGAGCTTGAACCAAGACGCTTGGCCAACTTGAGTTGGTAGAGCAGAACCACACTCAAGATAGACAGACTTGAGTGTCTTTGGCTTTGGGATGAAATCAAGGAAATCAGACTGAGGTATAGTCCATGTTTTATCTTAGCTTTTTTTTATTGCATCAAACTAAAAGTAGGTTTTGAAATATATAAATAACGTGGATATGTGACCTGTTTTCTGAGGTTCTTAAGTGTTTTCTTCTTCTAGAGATTTTAATGGGCATTGCTTTCATACAGTAATTAGGCCACATTGGTACTTCCTAGCATCCCATGAAGAGAAAAGGCAGTACTTTTGGTACCTCACATAGACCCTTTCCAAATATCGGGGCTAAGGCCAGGACTTCTCTGAAGGTTTGTATATTGAGTGGGATGTTTCAAGACACGGAAAACAAAAATGTTCAGTTACTGCAACTAACTAGGCTTCAGCGACACTAGTAAACCTGCCCAGATTCACTCAAAGACTAGTACACATTTCCCAGAGCTTTCAGTGAACATATCAAAAATTTCAAGCTTGCAACAAAACCAGGAATGGGTTTCTGCAGTTTTCAGCTTCAGGCTGCAAGTTTTACAGCACTCTTGTTTCCTGTCTCTGACAAACGCCTTTTCAAGTGGTAGGGCTCCCTTTGAAAGCATGAAAGGTGTTCCCCTTTGAAAAATGTCTTCTGTGTGAGTTAGGTATCCCTATGATCAATTTTTCATGCTGCCCTTTTTCTGTCTTCGTGAGATTCTGATTCTCAAGCGACAACCTCCTAGAGTCATTGCACATTTTATTTTAGCTGAGCTATCATTAAAAATAGCATCCTCATCATACCTCTCACAGATAAATCATGCTACTTTATGCAGGACGGTTTTTTCCCCCAGTGAAAACAGTACCAGGACTTCTTTCGCAGAGAACAAACTGCAACATTTTTCCTCAAAGAGATAAACATACTGACTAGAGCTGGTTCACCAGCAGTCAGGAATTGTGGGCAAATTGCTTCAAATTGTTTAAGAGCAAAGTTGAGTGATTGTCAAGAGAAGTTAAATTTGAGACATTCAAGCTTAAACACAGACCTCTGTCATGTCTGTTAATAAATCAATCAGCTGGGTGCAGTCTTTGGCTGGTAATGGTCAATAGCTCAGATTAGAGCCAAGAAGCCACATAGACCTATATTGAACCAGTGGAATAAAACCAGAAAAAAAGTACTGTGAAGTTTCATGGTTTTTTTTTAGTTATACCTCTTGATTTGTCTATAATTAGAATAAAAAGTACTCTCAGAGATACTGCTGTCATGATGTACCCTTTAGTCAGGCCCAAAGTTTATTAAAAAATCTCAGAAAAGATCTGCTTCCCTGAAATTTCTGCTGTGGTTTCTTGAAGACTGATTCTATAGAAGTCTCTTTTACATAAAACTAGTTATAATTGGAAAAATTACACTTCTTTTCTTCCCCCCTGCCTCGCCCCAAGAAGGAAGCCTTAGGAAGGTAACTAGCATTAGAGACTGCAAATTCTTCACCATAACACTCAATCCAGTGATGAACTCTCCCAGAACAAAGACCTCTGGGAATGTCCTCTTTAATCCACCGTAGGATCCAGAGCTTAGACCTCTTGCCATGGGTCTCCCGTCAAGAAGAACTCTGCTTATTTGAATAAGCATATGCTCAAGCTGTCAATAAATCCTGCAGGTGATTTGTGGGCCATGATTATTGCTACCCCACGGGTTGGCAGAATACTATTAGCCGAGAACTCCTATTTAGAGGAGACACAGAAGCAAGCCTTGGGATGTTTTCTACATGACTTGATAATAATATACAGTCCTTACGCATGTGCTATTGTTCAAAGTACCATTCTTTTTTTTTTTTTAATAGCTGCTGTGGCCTCTTTATGTGCAGTGTATACTTAAAATCAGGTACATTTATTATGGATTAATAATTAATCATGCATTGTGGTAACACCTTTAATTCTTCAAGAGGAATTACAGAGTGAATGAACAAAGCCTAAATATTTGCAAAGAGTCTTAAATCTGTACAAGCTGGATCCACACTCACAGAACCCAGTGGAGCACTCTCAAAAGCTTTTTCAGACCTGGGGTGAGGCTGTTTGCATAGCTCTATGAAGCAAATCCCACTTGACCTCTTCAACACTGAAGTTCACTGAACTTTCAAAGAGCCTGTAGCATTGGGCCGCACCAGCAGACTCTGTGGAGTTCAACCAGCTATGCTCATAAAACCCTTCTGTGATAGGTGAGCATTAGGGTCCCCATTTTACAAACAAGCCCAGAGGCACAGTTGAAAACTGTGATCAATATACAGACAGAATAAAAGAAGAAGAAGAAATAAACCAACCAAACAGGTCAAATAAATTATTTGTTACACATTATTCACTCAGCATCCCCTGGAAGTGAACACGTTCATAGCAAAGTCTGGAAACATTGTGCTGTTCCAATGTTGGTGTATTTTAGTGGTTTTCAGCTCTTTTTTTGTCGAATTTGCAGGCCTTCAGACATTTCCTACAGAGGCAGGAACCCCTGGATTGTGAAGTTAGCCTGAGGTTTTTTTTCCCTAATTACTCCTTCAGGATCCCTGAGGAGCAAGCACACACCCTCTTAGCCCCCTGCCCTCATCCTCCCTCCAGGGGACCACAGACTACAGACTGAATAACAAACCACATACATAGATTTTTCTGTATCTCTCCAGCCCAGACTGTTTGTTGCTCTCTATATGATGCCCTCCCATTTTCAGCACCTGTTCCATACACACTGAAAACCAGTCAAGAACAAAACATGTTCTTAAATTAACAGATTGGGGCTCGAAGAGTTTAAATACTGTACACCAAAATCAGAAATGTTCCATTTATTAGGATTTTCTTTCAACCTCTAATAGCTCAAAGCTGCTCTTTTTTTTTCTGAAAGAGTGGGACCTGTGATGGGTCCTCTGTAGGCTGTATTGCAAATATTTGGGTATTATTAGGAACAGACCAGCTTCTACTGATGAGTCTCTGCACAAGAGCTGTGTTCTAGTGCTTGTTCATGTCCTGGTTACAGCAGTATGTCTCTCAAGCTTTAGCAATCCAAATCACAGCCCAGAGAGATTGCTTTGTGCCTTGATCTGTCAACTCATGTTGAGAAGAGGAAGGAAACTAAGTCTCAAAAACTACAAAGCAGATCTGTGTGGTCAGCACATCCCATTAACTGGCCAAGGACAATAAATTTCTGTTTACTTGTGTTGTTACCCACACTCTTTAAAAAAACACCATATCCCACTGAAAATGAGGACCAGTCCAACAGGGGTATACACAGTGGGACCTCCAGTGACAACAATTATTTTCAGGTACTCTTCTGCACTTTCTAAAGTTGATGGTGATTCTGGAGGCATCTTTTACCAATTGCATAACCTGAAACATAATAAACCTCTCCAGAGAATCCCATCAAATTCTTTCTCTCTGAAACAGCCCAGTCTAGGTTCTGAAGTAAGGAGCAGCCTAAAGTCACCAACTCCATTTCAAAGACCTGGCTTAGATGGTACTAGTTCTGCAAACACTGGTTCTCCTACTGTTGTCACTTGAATTGTCTTGGTGCAGGCGTGGGAAATCTGAAGGCAAATGCTAGCACAGGTTTTAGTGTTGTTCCGAAAAAAAAAAGTAATCATCCCAAATAAACCAGAGACACTGCTTTTGTGCCAAGCCCTACAGTCTACTTTAGAAGCCCTGCTGATATTTCTGTTTACTGGAAAGCTTACATGTGAGAAGCACAGTGCTCAGGTCCCCTGCAAAGTCAAAAGCTCAAAAGCCATATGTACTTCCCTGGGAGCTTCTCTCTGCCACCCAGAGGAATCTCTACTTCTCTCCATGGTTACAAGGAGAGAAAACATCTGTTTATAGAGAAACATTTACAGAATTCTGTCAACTTTATCAGCCAAGGCATTGAACTTGCATGGAAATAGAGAAGGCACTGGAAAACTAAGAGTTTGCCTAAAAAAAGAAGTTTAAAAGTTTAAAGATTTCTAAAAAAATGTTCCTCTCCACAAATATTTCTAAAGCTTTGCTTTCTTTTTTTGAAAGAGTCTGGCCATCCCAAATAATTTCTGATAAATTATCTGCTGGTCAGGGAGGATGGTGACGACAGATCTTGGCAATTGTTCATACAAAATTAAAATGACAAAGAAGTAGGTAATGTGCTCAAATAAGAGATAAGGAATGGCTGGGAAGCTACAGAGCATTAGGTACTGAATTAAAGGTGGCTTTTACCTTAATTCAACTCAAAATTGCATCCTAGACAAATTTGGCTTAATCTGTTCAAGCAAAGCAACAACAAGAGGAAAAAGTCAAAATCTGAGAAGCAAAAGTGGTGGTTTTATGCCAAATAATCTGATAAATACAAGGCAACACTGCATCTTGCTCCCTAACAGCAGTTAATATGCTGAATTGTCTCCACAAATAGCACTTGTCAGTGGCTCATAAAAGCCATCAGTTGGTGCCTGGTAATGTCAACTTCTGCTCTAAAAAGTGGTTTTGCACTAATGCCAATGTGGGTTTCTGTGTTTATTGTTTCTCAGTGGTTTCCAAACGAAATGGACTCAGGAACTGAGTCATTTTCACATGGGGCTACTCCACTCTCAAACACACTCTCCTGAAGGAGACAAAGAAGAGCAAAAAACATACAGTGTGTAGCTGGTGCAGCCACAAACCATTCTGCAGACTTAAATGAAGGCTTTCTGCCTCAGTAGAGTCTCCTGCAGGAGTCTCAAACTTCACAGATATAAAACAGAATTCCCATGAGCCAGTATGATATTCTGGAGTCCAGATAAATTTAAATATCAGTGTGGCTGGAGAGTCAAATCAAAAAATCCAAGAGAAATTGAGCCCTCCAGAAATAATACTGGAGGTTATGGTGGCCCCAAGACCAACATCCCGACATATCTGCTAGTCTTTCCATGCTGCAGCTGCATTTCTACTCATCCTGCACATAGCTAAGTCAGCCTTGTGTGCAGGGGTGCCATCCAAGGAGGTACACTTAGGATGCACTTTGGGACTGAAGATGAAGATGCCCTGAGGATCACAGCCTGGGTGGCCTTCACAGATCAGGATGCATCCGGGGCTGCCTCTGGGCAAGTCTGGCACTCACCAGGGTCTTCGTCACACCCTATACGCCTGCTGAGAGCTCATTTCCCATAACAAAATATCCTCGTTGCAAAATACCTGTAACTCACATGGCCCAGGATAGGTTCATTTGATCCCTTGGAGCCTTGGGAGGATTGAGGAGGGGTGAGCCAGGAGGGCTGGCTGTGGAATATCATATTTATCTCATAGGCAGGCAAATACAAATGCTTCCAATCTCTTGCTCCCAGCCATATAGGTATGCATGTTTAAAAATTTGTGGCTTGCATTCATCTTACTTCTATTCCCTTTTCCCTTTCCTGCCTTTCCTCTCACTTTCCTCCTTGGATATGTCATAGATCACAATCCACATCAAAGCTTGTTGCTTAAAGGTTTTACCAGTGGCAACATTTCAGGTGTGTCCATGATGCCTCCACGAAGACATGAGTTTCCATAACTTCAGCACTCACAGACTCTGGTGTTTCTGAAATGAGTTGCCAGCAAAAGGTCAGCAAGAAGGGATCTGTGATGGAAAGAGCACAGAGGACACAGGTGAACATGGGAGGGTGCAAAGCGTGCTGGGGTGCTGAGGAGGGCTAAAGAGTGACCAGATTTAATATAGATCCAACCTGGTCAATGCTTTGGTATCAATACAACGTATCACAGCTCGATTACTGCCCAGAGCCCATCACCCTGTCAGCATGGCCAGCCAGGATATGCTGATGTTCAGCCTGAACGAGCACTACAGTGTGGATTATCAGGGAGCCAGGGACTGATCCTGAAGTCATCTAATGATACAGAGAGCGCCTTTGGTACCAGACTCGGAAGGCTCAACTCCTGGTGCTGCTGTAAACTGTGTCGTTCTATGCCACCTTTTGAGGGAAAACTTTTCTGTCTCTCTGGTCAGGTGGAACAGAGGTGGGATATGATTTCAGAAAGACATTGACAGACTTGTAGGATTTGTATGGAACCACAAAATGATTGCCTTGCAAAGCCTGAGGAGTTGCATGAACTTAGACTCTGGCTTATGTGACGTATAAAGACCAGTCTACTCTGTGTACTCAAAAACACCATCTCATTCCATCTCATGGGCTATTTTGTGTGTGCAAGGTTTGAGCTAAGAGCCAGCAATCTTAAATTAGTTTTGCGGCAAAGGCAAATGTTTTTCAGCTTTAATTGCTCTCAGAAGCATTTTTTTCAATGTCATTGTTTTCAATGGCTTTGCACAGGCACAACTTCTTGGAGGCAGGAAAAAGACTCTGATGATAACACATGCAAAGAATCGAATGCACAGTTCATTGCCTCTTTGCTGTGCAGTTGTCTTGGCTACAACAGTAATAAAGTGCATTTGTCACCAAAAGCAGGCAATCTTCTTGAACTAAACATAGGAAACCACAAATCTATGGATAAGGAGGTGTCATTTTTTTAAACCATTTTCTTTTCAGAAATGCACTCTAAACCACTTTCTGGAGTGGCATACATTGCAATTTAAATTATTTATATACTGACTTACTTCAGTTCGCACATGCTGTATTTTAATTTTTAATTTAAATACAAAAATCTCCTGGCAATGTACTGGTGGTGGGTAGGAAGAGAATACAATCAGGATTTGGGGAGCAGTTGCCAAATCACATCTTCTATAAAATCTTTTAGTAGAGGAGCACTGAAGGTATTTCCCTGTCACCACCATGAATGCAGGATTATATGCATGCTGTGATTTCAGAAAGGACTTGATTAAAGTATTAAGTCCAACACTAAGAGATATTCTTTAATTAATCTCCTCAGTTCATTTCAGTTACCGTTTGTTCTTTATACGCACAGTGTTTTCATGGTAACCTGAGCCAAATCTCACTTAATTTTGGTTTTGGTTTTTATGTTATTGATATTTTGCTGAATAATAATGGACTAGTAAGATACAATTTGCCAGACATGTCATGATATAGGTATAAAATGCAAATATTGCTAGCAAGCTGTCAGAGACCAATGATTGTTCACATAACTTGTATTTGAGTCAATAATTTTCCGAAGTTAATATGAACATATGTGATTGCAATGTATTAATTAAGGATAAGCATAAATAGACATTTTTACAAAGGATGTTTCATGAATAGTACTCTATTTTTGGTTAATATGTAGCATTCCCTCACATCTACTTAAATACAAGAAACATATTCTACATTCATTACGTGTTCTGAGCCCAAGGGTCTGGTATTTATGAATGTTGTATTTCATGTTTATCTCAGTAGCATACAAGTATGTGTACTGCTCCAGGCTGATGAGATTCTCCGAAGCCCGTAAGCCCCTGCCAAAGTTACTTTCTATCACATCTGCAGAGAAGCTCTGTGACAGAAATAATAATCTGCTGTGGGTCGATTATATTCACACTGCCAACATAACTCTCCTGAATGGATCAATTAGAGCAAATGCTGCCAGTGAACCATCCTACAAATGTGGAATGATTACCTCTTAATGACTTTTTTTCCGTAAAAATCTGAAGGCTATGGTAATTTGCAATGCATGCATTAAAGAAAACAAAAACAAACCAACAAAAGCATTTCTTGCAATTGCTCAGAGACCAGGTACTTCTCCAGAAGCTATTATATCAGGCAGTCCACTCTCTCTTTGAAAGCTTTCCAACCTACCTTAATCAAGGGCACGCTTCTGGTTATGTGTTGGTTCCAATTTCCCGGGCCCATGACCTTGAACATAAACAGTAACTGTTGGATTTTTGTCAGGCTTTTATAAATGCCAGGTATCTTCTAACCTATAAAGCACAGTAAAGCAACCATACGCTGGGCTTGCTCTTCACATACATAAAAAAAGGATGATAATTTAACAAAGTTCATGCCAAACCTTCTCCTTAGATTTGGCCATTCTTTTTGCTTGCCTGTTAAGTTCACAACCTTACCCCTGCATCCTAGACACCCCTTCCTTCATTGCGAGATGTATGCAGGAGATACGTTTGGGAGTCTTGCAACGCTTTCCACCGCACATGATCAACAGCTACTAGAATGAAGTGTTTGTGAGAGATGCTAAACCCTCTTATATTGACTAGTCCATTGATCAATCCATGGAGCCACAAAAATTTACTTTAAAGCATTATTATCTTTATGATACTGGTGAGTAGTGTACAGGGAAAAAGCTTGCACCCATTTAATTGCAGCGTTAAGCCATTTTTCTAAGAAGGCTCTATGGCCTGGGACTCTGTAGGGTGGAAATCATTTAAAGACAAATCATTTACAAGTAAACACTTTCCTCATGGCTTCCTTCTGTCCCCACTATTGACAATAAAGCATCATTATTAACTGTAAGAATGGAAGCAGAAGGTCATCAGGTCTTATCTGTATCCTTATTGGAAGTCAATAACACAAGATTTCCATGAACTTCAACATGGACAAAACTCTTACTACTACAGCCACAAAAATACTGTTGGTGGTTAAATTTACCCCCTTTAAAATGTCTTGCTTTGTAACTAGTATTGTTTACTACAGCTCCAAAAAGTGATAAGTGCTGAAGAAAGACTACCTGTTTATACCTTGGGCGCTTCTGGAATATTCGAGGTAAATAGCTGAAACAAGGAAATGCAAAGCTCATAATGTGATGCTAACTTTGCCCTGCTCCAGGTATCAGCACACTGGCAATGCTGGTACCTGTGTGGTACCACTTCAGGCCTCACAGAAGGCACTGCTTCAACTGCACCAGCGTGATGGAGCACAGCTGAACTGCTCTTTGCCAAAGCCATGGTGAAACTTGAGTCTAGGAGAGCAAGAAGAGTTCCTGTTCTCCACAGACACTCCTCACTAGCAACTGGTTGAAAACAGCACATTGCCTGAGAGTGTCTTTATGCCTACTTGTTAGTGATTTGTAGATTTTAAGGTCAGCAGGACCCACCTGATTCTCCAGCAGAATGGAAGCCATCCCATTCCATCTGGTTACTCCTGTGCTAAGTCCAATAATTAGTGTCTGGCTAAAGCCTGCATTCCAGAAAGGCATCCAGTCCTGATTTCAAGGCTGTAGGAGACAGCAAAGCCACCAGTTACCCTGTTAATTTGTTACATTTCTCATTTTCTTCACTACCCAAATCCATGTCTGGCAATGAAAGTGGCCTTTGTTATAAGCTGGAGGTGTCAGTGCTCTTTGCAGAAAGATGAAGCGCAGCTGTCTACAAACATAGGGAATTCTATGTTACACAAGTGTTTAAGTGAAGGTGAAACAGGTGGAGGAAGGCAAAACCCTTAAGACTGTGTCCTTTAGATGTTCTGGTCCCTTCCCAGCCTCCAAGACCACAGCTTGCCTACAAATTTCCTGGTTTCGCAATGTTTGAATCTGCCTGCTCTCCCCATTCTGGAAGGGTACAAAGCAAAGAAGTCTTGAATTAATGGCACTATTAAAAGAAACATTTAGGGATATTTTGGATAAACTTTTGGAACTTTACAGCTCTGCCAACCGATAAGCAAATACCTGTTAGCCTTGTAAATAGAGAACAGAGACTAAACTATTATTGCCTACCTCTCAGCAAGGACTTCTGGCCTTCTAGCCACCATGACAGTAAGGCTCTTCCCCTTTACTCACTCAATGTTTTGGTCACCAGGATTTTTCTACTGCCTCCTGCTATGGCATCTTTTCCTCTCTTTCACTTTTAGGCAACAGTTTCCGCTAGCTGTGCTCTCTGAAATCATCAGTTTCCTGGCTACCTTGTTCTCTTTTTTTCATTTCTGCTTGCTAAGGACAAAGTATTTAGACCTCGGGTAAAATCTCACCTAAAACCCTCACCCCGTATGGACCTTGTTGGATGAGACAGTGGCATTACCCACATCAAGTCATCAACCTATAGAAAAGCAGTATTAAATGCAGTTAAGGTACGCACTTTACTACGAGATTTGTCAGTTGTTTGTTATCAACCAGACATTACTAAGTCTCTGAAAGCTGGCTTAAAAGCTGACAAGTGCATTGCAATGGTTATGGTGCTGTCTTCTGCTGTTCACCACAAAGTGTCATTTCTGGTATCCCATCACTAGACCCCTCTTATTCCAGACCCATCTTTGTTCTCCTACCCTCTTGTACTTCATGGCCCATGGTCCTTGTCACACCCTACTCTCTCTCGTGCTGCTGGCCTTGGATTGCTGTATCTGATGAGAAACACGTACAAACTATAGTTTTTCAAAAGATTATAATATTAGATTTGTGTTGGCAGATTTTTCAGAGGAAGGGCAAAAGCACAGATCTGAAATACAGACCTCCTAACTGCAGACTTCAGCCTTTGGCTCAAAACCCAGGGGTCTATGGTTTTGCAACAACATGGCTGCAAAGAAGTCTTTATGACAGGGAACATGACATTTTTATCCATAGATTCACCCTCTTAATATTTTTAGTTGAAATTATAAAAGAAAAAAAAAAGGAAAAAGATATCAACCTGATGTGGCATCTTGCTTGGAGAACTCACTTAGAACAATTGCAGTTTAACAAACTTGGCAGAAAATGAAACTATGAGTTAGAATGGGAAATGCCAGAAAACTCAACTGTATGAGGCACTACCTGCCTTGCTCTGCCTCTGCTCCTTATGCCCCTGTATCAAGTGTTTGGTCTGTCACATGTGGCTGACCACAGGCTGGCTCTCCTGGCTGAACTGAGCTAGTGTCCAAGGACTGAAGGAATTTGACTCTCATTTTTTCCCTTTCCACCAACTATCAGTGTTGTCAGAGTGAATTTCAAAGACGGAAGCAGAAAAATGCTTTTGATGTCTACTCCTTGCAAAGAACCTCAAAGGTCTGCAGTTACATCAAAACAAATGAGGGACTCCCAAAGACATTGTCAAGAGGAAGTAAAAGCCAATCCAATACATGCAAGAGGGAGGAAATATAAAGGGACTCATTTAATTTTGACTTGTCTTATTTGCAAGAATTCAGGCAAAATGCTTTGTAATACTTATATTACCACTACTGTCCTTTTCATCTCTCTCCAGGATCAACATTACAAAGAAATCATTTTGGAAACAACATCATATTTCCCATCTTTCACAAGTTAATTTTGCACATGTTTTTGCCTTCTTGAGTGGAATAGGCAGTAACCTGGGCAAAGTATTATGCTGTAATTGGAGCACGGGGTAAAACAAGAAGCTGTGCAGAGTCCAAGGGCTCTGATATGTAATATAGAAAGTCACCAAGATTGGAGCAGGAAGATGGTATGGCCAGAAAAAAGTGAGAAGACTGACCAACTTATCTCTAATAAGAGTACTAGTCCTATGGATAGCTCCAGTGCCTCAGCTGATCAATATGGCTCTGACAAGAAAAGTCCTAAATTGCTCTGTTTTCAGGATCAGACCAGGGGTTATCATTAAAGAAAAAAAAAAGTTGTTTTCTCTCCATGAAGTATCAGTTCAGTAGGTGATAAATCTGTTTCATCTCACTTCTGAAGTAAATTATTCAAGGTCTTTGATACCCAGCTGTGAGTTAGGCATAATATCAACATATCAGGCTTTGCATCAGAGGGACACATTCTGGCAGGAAAGGCTTTCAAAGAAAATTGAGTTGATTTTCCAAGACATACAAAAAGAATAAAACCTTTTTCCTATGTCCATAGAGCAGCAATGACCAGAATAAAACAATCAAGATTCCTAGCATTAAAATGCTGTCAGGAAACAATCTTTGAGCCTGCCTAGTCACAGCTTGCCTTTATCCCATACAAATTGCTGAGTTTGAGTAGCACGAGTGCAAAAAGTTCTTGAGCTTAAATCTGAAGCACTGCTGGCTCTGTTCAGAAGTCAGCCTTAAGCTTGACTGCAAAATGAAAAATCCATGAATGAGAAACAAGTCTAGATGTATATACATGTCTGTGTGCAAAAGGAGCAGGGAGGGATAAGACAAGCAAAGTGTAGGAGCAGTAAGGAAGAGAAGGAAAACAAGGGAAATAAATAATCATGCAGAGCCAGATTCTCAGTTGGGATGAATTATTTTTGCTCCATTACAGTCAATACATCCAAACAATTTTTTATGTTTAATATAAAACCCTTTGGCTTCATCTGTGGTAGACCAATTGCATTTAAGCCTATACCAATTATTTTCAAAACTGACTGTAGGCAGTGTCACTTCTCAGCTTCCCATGTACCCTGTGCCTTCCCTCTGGCAGGCCAGAGCATGAGAAGCTGAACAGTCCTTGACTGCTTAGCAACAATAGAAAACATCAGTATGTTATCAACTTTATTTTCACCCCAAATCCAAAACATAGCACTATACCAGCCATTAAGAAGAGAATTAACTCCATCCCAGATGAAATCAGGAGACTCTTGTATCCAAGTTAGGATGTTACAGTCTAGATGTATAGACAACCAGCTGGATAACATCTGGTTGGATGATTGGCCTTGGAGCATCACAGTTAATGGGTCATAATCCACCTGGAGGTCAGTAATTAGTGGTGTCCTGCAGGAGTGTATCCTGGGAGATATCCTGTCCTTACATCTTGATCAATATCCTGAAGGAGGTGATGGAGTACCTGCTCAAAAATTTGCAGATGATACCAAACCCGGATGAACATTTGATACACTTGAGGGCAAGTTGCCATCCAAAATGACATTATTCTTCATGAGGACAGTCAAGAAGTGAGATAGGTTGCCCAGTAAGGTTGTGTAGTCTCCATCCCTGGAGGGTTTGAAGACCCGACTGGGTAAACACCTGAATGACCTGGTCTGACTTCAGAGCTCATAGAATCATAGAAACATAGAATAGTTTGGGTTGGAAGGGACCTTTAAAGGACATCTATTCCAACACCCTTGCAGTGAGCAGGGACACCTTCAAGTAGAGCAGGTTGCTCAGAGCCCTGTCCAACCTGATCTGGAACGTTGCCAGGGATGGGGCATCTACCACTTCTCTGGGCAACCTGGGCCAGTGTGTCACCACCCTCATTGTGAAAAACTCCTTCTTTATCCCTAGTCTAAATGTGCCCTCTTTTAGTTTGAAACCATTACGCCTTGTCCTATGGCAACAGGTCCTGCTAAAAAGTCTGTTCTCATCTTTCTTATAAGACTCCTTTAAGGACTGGAATGCTGCAAGAAGGTGTCACCAGAGCCTTCTCTTCTCCAGGCTGAACAACCCCAACTCTCTCATCCTGTCCTCAGAGGAGAGATGTTCCATCCCTCTGATCATTTTTGTGTCCCTCCTCTGAACACACTCCAACAGGTCCATGTCTTTCCTGTACTGAGGGCTCCAGAGATGAATGCAGGGCTCCAGGTGGGGTCTCACCAGAGCAGAGTAAAGGGGAAGAATCAGCTCCCTCAACCTGCTGGCCACACTGCTTTGGATGCAGCCCAGGATACAGTTGACCTGGGCTACAGGTGCACATTGCCAGCTCCTGTCTGGCTTTTCATCCACCAGTACCCCCAAGTCCTTCTCAACAGGGCTGCTCTCAATCCCTTCATCCCCCAGCCTATAGTGATACTGGGAGTTGCCCTGACTCAGGTGCAGGACCCTACACTTGGCCTTGTGAAATTCATGAGGATCACATGGGCCCATGCCTCAAGCTTGTCCAGGTCCCTCTGGATGGCATCCCATCCCTCAGGTATGTCAACCGCACCTCTCATCTTGGTGTCTCCGAACTGGCTGAGGGTGCACTTGATCCCACTGTCTATGGCATTGATGAAGATATTAAACAGTACTGGTCCCAGTACAGACCCCTGAAGGACACCACACATCACTGACCTCCATCTAGACACTGAGCCATTAATCACCACCCTCTGGATGCAATCATCCAACCAATTCCTCATCCATCAAACAGTCCACCCATCAAATCTGCCTCTCTCCAGTTTAGGAGAAGGATGTTGTGGAGGACTGTGTGAAAGGCCTTACAGAAGTCCAGATGGATGCCATCTGTAGCTCTTCTCCTGACCACTGATGTAGTCACTCCATCATGGAAGACCATTAGGTTGGTCAGGCAGGACTTGCCCTTGGTGACGCCATGCTGACTGTCTTGAATCACCTCCCTGCTCTCCATGTGCTTTAGCATAGCTTCTAGAATAATCTCTTCCATGACCTTCCCAGGCACACAGGTGAGGATGACAGGGCGGTAGTTCCCAGGATCCTCTTTGCTACCCTTTTTATAAATTAGGGTTCTCTCTGCTAACCTGTTTAAAAATGTGTGCAATATTTCCCTTTTTCTAGTCTCCAGGGACTTCCCCTGACTGCCAGGACTTTTCAACTATCGTGGAGGATGGATTGGCAACTACATCAGCAAATTCCCTCAGGACTCTGGGGTGTATGTCATCAGGTCCCATAGACTTGTGCATGTTCAGGTTCCTCAGGTGGTCTCCAAGCTGATCTTCTCTTACAGTCGGAGGGACTTTGCTCCTCCAGTCCCCGTCTTGCAGGCCATCCGCATGAGCTGACCTGCTTTGAACAGGAGATAGAGCTAAAGACCTCCTGAGGTTTCTTACAACCTGAATTTAAAATATTTTATTCAAATACAAAAATATGTTTGCAGATATCTGTAATGATTTTATTTTTAACAGCTTTCTCAAAGCAACTTACTTATCAGGTTATTTGGCAGAAAGGAAACAGTTTATTTCTTGACATTCCTTCATTCTCCTTTTTTTCCTCTTTTTCTTTTCCCTCTTCTCTTCTCTTCTCTTCTCTTCTCTTCTCTTCTCTTCTCTTCTCTTCTCTTCTCTTCCCTATTAACAGAAATATTTTTTCACTGTTTTAATGTAAAGTTCAATACATTGATCCAGATTCAGTTTTCTGTTTGTTTTCTGTACTGACTCTGCATCACAAAAGCATTTTAAAATCACCTTACATTTGCTTACTGAGGTGAAACTGGGAGCAACAGCAACACTCCTACTGAAATTGGTTGAGATTTTTGCACATGCAGTTGCTCACACACAAGCACATTCTTTTCTTAATGACACTTTTACCCAGACATCTATAACCAAGCATCTATTCTAATGGTATAAAATCAGGAGACACTCACAGCCTCTATTAAGCTGGATGAATACTTCAGTGTTTTTACAGAACTGTTCTTGGAAATAAAGCCTGTTTTGTGAGAAACTGTTCGCAAGACCGAGCTTGATATTTGTTTTGTTGTATTTATATCATGATAGCTCTCTAATAGGAAAAGATATATGTTATAAGTATTTTACACAATGGCTTCCCTCCAAAAGGGCCATTACAGGCTGTAAAACAAATAGTACTCATTTAATTCCTTTTGTAAATGTACACAGTTTGGAGACAATAATAACACAGAGAAAGTAAATTAAACCACTGAAAACCACTGCATCCAAATGAGTTTATGAAACCAAAGGGGAAAAAAACAACCGCAGGATAATGGAAGAGTATCTTGTGGTGAAGGTCCCCAGCTCAGCAAACTCTTTAAGCATATGCTTAATGGAAGAAAGGACTTAGCATGGCCCCATGTATCTTGCAAAATGAAGGCTTTAGTTGTATATAGACATATAATAAAATAAAAACGGGCCACAGCAACAACGTAGCTGGATGTGGGATATTAAAACCTCACAAAGACGATTGTATAGGCCCCTATTTGATAACCTAAGGAACGCCTCAGCTCATCTGGTGAGATCCCAAGCCAAGAGACTACGCTGAGTCAGTTTTATCCACTGTAACTAAACTTTCCAGGGAATCAGCTTCTCAAGCAGCAGCCTCCGCCCAGCATCAATGCCTTTGTTCTTTGTTTGATTTATGACTTTATATTTGTTGTTGTAAAAGGCACATTGCTTGGCACAGCTCAGTTTACCAATTGATTCAGACCATTCCATGTCCATCACCTCCCCTCTCATTATTTACCACTTCCCCAATATTACATTCAGTGCTACACTTTATCAGGAAGGATTTCTTTCAAAGCATTGACAGAAGTGTTAAACAGCAGTCTTAACTGGCAGCTCACCTGCCCAGTAACGATCCCCAATTTACAGGAATGTTTTGAGTTCTTCCCATTAGCAGCTTTTAATCAATTTAATGCATCCATGTTGATTTTCGGTTTTTCTGTGTGGTACTAAGGCAAAGATTTTAGCAATGCCTAAGTCCATCAAACTGATATTATTCCCCTTATCAACAGTCTGTGAAGCCATCAAGTAAAGTTATCCACTTCAGTTTGACAAGATCTATTTCCTATAATCCTAGGTAGCTTAACATTAATTACATTACTGTCCGTTAATCCTTTATCAGTCAAATCCCAGACTGGATGTTCCATTATCTCCTCTGGGATCAATGTCATGCTGAAAGAACTGTAATTACCCAAGTCATTCTATTTATCCTTTAAAAACATCGGTGTATTCACTTTCCTGCAGTTTCATGGCCTTGCTAACCATCAGTTTTAATGAATCTAAGAGTACCTTTGTTCCTTTAAAATTCTTGGGTGCAAATTACCCACCCCTGTTCTTTTACAATCCTTTAACATTTAGAGTTACCTTAGGGTTTGCAAGGAGAACACATGCTTGCTCTGCAAGATGAACAGCATTACTGTAGTATCTACAAGACTCCTACAGAGAGGCTGGGCTTAGTCTAAAGGCGCGGAAGGAAGAGATCCCCTTCAGAGCAAGCAACTGAGTACCAGCCATCCCAGCACACTCTTCATCACGGGCCCCAGGAGCAAGGATGTCCCAGGGGAGTCCGGAGCTGCCACTGGTACCAGACTCTTCCAAATGGGACAGATCTGTGCTCAGTTTGATATACGGAGCAATCTATAGCCTGCTCGTGAGAAAGGCACATTTCCCAGTTCTGGGGGAAATTTTGGCTGAAATGGAGCTGTCTAAGGACTCTCTGAAATCCAGGCTGTGTAATTCAGGGATTTCTGAAAGATCAGACTGAAGAAGACCTTACACTCTTTAGGAGTGGTTAAGGAGCAAGTACATTGTGATCCCCACTGTGCACAGATAAGGGAACTAGAAATTTGTATCTCATGACTCTGGCACAGTTTCCTTACTATGCAGTAAATGGAGCAGGACCAGACACTGGAGTTTCAGCAATAATTATGCTGAGAATAATTTCTTTTGTGGGTTTTTTGTGTTAGCTCTATAATGTGACTCAAATAACTTTTTTGGATTTGTTTTTTGCAGCGCCTTGTAAAAACGAGAACAG
The DNA here is from genome assembly GCF_000687285.1 of Phaethon lepturus. NCBI lineage: Eukaryota > Metazoa > Chordata > Aves > Phaethontiformes > Phaethontidae > Phaethon > Phaethon lepturus. The sequence goes on from NW_010523911.1 coordinate 37,455, forward strand.
TAAAAATTAATCCCTCATCTCCACTAAATCATGTCCTAATGCTTGAGGAAGAAGTTTTCAAAAAGGACTGAAAGCCAAACACTGTTAAACACTGGGCCAATATGATTTATGGGGTTTTAATTATTTTACTACTGAATCAGTCACCTACTAAGTTTGTCTCACTGAATTAACAGTAAGGTAGTGGGAAAACCACAGGATACATAATAAATACTAAGCATGACAGTAAGAGTTAGCAAATCATAAAGGGTTTGATTCACACTTTATAATAAAACCTTTTTACTTACCTTTTGAAACAAATTTTTTTGACAGTCCCTTAATTTCTGCTTTGTTATTTACTAAACACAGACTTGACAAATCATTAATTCTCTTGGCCTTGCTAAAATTGCATTTGGTTGTATACAACCAATTCTTTTCTAATTTGGAAAGAGGCCTGCATGTGACACCTGATTTAATAGAAGTGAAGAGGTACATAGAGGGATGTAGCCTATTCATTTCCACAGCACTCAGCTGATAGATTTTGCCCTCAGAGTGGCTGAAAAGGTTGTAAACCTGTCCCTCGCTTCATACAATCTGCTATGCAATATACTATCATGTAGCTTCCCACTCTTCCTCAGGCTCCCAGTCCTGACACACCTTGATTGTAAGGTGCAGAGAAGTACCCATATGCTACATATATACCCATAATGGCATGTTTGAAGAACTAAATAACTAAAGGCACCTCTACCAGAGGCTGAAGAGTAAAGGGTTGCATGGGATATCTCCAGCAGAACCCTCTCTTCCCCCAAATCCCAAACTTTCCACGTTCCTCAGCACCCAGAGGAGAAAAAATTAACTCAATGTACTCAATGCTTGTAAGACAAAATGGCAAGAACAATTTCATTTAAAGGTTTCAGTGAAGTATGTGCTGTTTTGCTGCTTTTGTCATTTGCTTTTGTTTGTGTTTTTTAATATAATTCTCAAAGGTTTAGGAAATTCTAAAGTATGAGATGACTTCACAATGAAAAATGATGCATTCAGAAAATGTCAAAAGCAGAATGTTTTGCTGCCTTCAAACTTTTTCCTTCGGTTTGCAGGGGCAACCATGTGTGTTAGGGAGAGACAGGGTGGCTTAGAGCAATTTATTTGTTTTGAGCAAAATGTGGTTGAGGCTGATAGATTCCTGTTGATCTTTTTTTTTTCCCCCTTGTTTGGGTAAACCCACCATTATCTGACAGAAAATCATAATAACAGAAAATTGCAATCAACCCTGGAAGCAGCCCCATCACTCATCTGCTCTGACTCTGGTGTTAAGGACCCCCAGGGCCAAATCCAGGAGTTTTACTGCTTCATCAAGGGATTCTCTTTTGGTTGTGGTTGCTGTGAGTCTAACGTCCCTGCAGACAAGGTGCTGAAGAAGTATATGCAACACACACTCAATCCTTTGCATTAAAAAAGTGCTTTTGCAATGCAGCATTTTCTAATAAATTACTGAAATTGCCTCCTCCCGGAGCACAGATGCCGAGAATCCTGCACAACTAACTGCTATAACTCTGAGCACAAATCCCAGCCATGTCTGCAAACTCGTCTGGTTCACGGAAATATTTGTACAGTTTATGGACACACACACTAAGTTCTTGAGGCTTCTTAGTAACACTGAATATCTTGTTATTGTTTACTCGTGGCCTCGGGTATGAATTACTAAATGGGTCCTTTGCTTAACTGTAACGGAAAGCGGATATGAAAATAATAGGTAACAACAATTTAAAGCAAACGATTCAAAGCATCTCCATTAAAGCATCACCATAAGCATCAGAGGAACTATTATGAAACAAGAGCGCAGCACTTTCCTTCTTAGCTGTTCCTTTGTGAGAAAGGAAATGGATCAGGTAAAAGACAGAAAATCTATATCAATTTTTTCTAAATGGCCTATTACATCAGAGTAACACCTCCATATCATATTAGCAATTTTATATCTTAGCCTGTTGGATTCACATGAATTTGGTATCTGGTTTTACTCACTGAACACAAGTCATTGTGGGCACAAAGGTCTACAGAGTACCCGGTGAGGCAGTAGGAAGGCAGCCCTGCTACCTTGTTCTCCTTCCAGCTCCTTCTCCTTCCCTTCAGTGGAGCTTTCCAGCACACACTGATCATTGATATTCAGTTCACATGCAGGTGATTTTGGCTGTTTCTTCACTAGGGATTGGTTTGCTCAGGCACGGCAGAGTGACAAGCAGGGGATTAGTTGTGTTTCCCTGGTCCTCTGCTGGGATGGAAACTGGAGAAGCATCGGGTGTCTAATATGCGATCGACACAAGCCATGGGAAGCTCAATTCATTGGCTCCACTGTGATGGGACACGGTCTCCACAGTAGGACATAGCAGCAGGAATTGCCGTCTGGGCATGGGGAGGAAAGTTGCATCCTGTGGGGACTGCTGGGCGTGCATCACCTTGTGGCTCTCCAACAGCCACCAGGTGCAGAAACCAGAGCTTCAGCCGCAGAAACAGAAATGCTCTCAAATGACTGAGTTCAGATCAGAAAACAAGGCCGAAAACCAAACCCTCATAACCCAGATTTATTAAGACTGAAGAGCAAAACCTGTAGGAAACTGCAATCTATCCTCAGATATCCTCCCAGTGGCAAGACAGGGTCTGTTTTTGGAGTAAATTAACCGCTGCACATGCCTCAAATGGGATTAATAACAACCACTTTGGACTCACTGGTAGCAAAAGGATGGGTCTGGATGATGCATGGGAAGCCCCTTCTCCGCTTCACATGCACAGACATCATGAGGTAGAATTAGTCATTTTTTCTGCTGCAATGGGCTTAAAATAAATCCCATTTATAGGAGCTTGCACATCATTTCGCTTTGAAAGAGTTCAATACAGAAAAGGAGGAGAAACAGGAACACAGGCGCCTTCAAAGCTGTTGCTTACGTGGAAGTTGCTATCAGATCCGTAGCCAGAATATGGTGATAGCTGAGCTCCCCATCCATTTCCCCAAAAAGAGACTCTCTAAACCTTCACAGTGGGATCCTCACTCTGACTGAAGTACAAAATCATGCAAATTCCCCCCTCTCTTGAGCAGCAGAAGCAGTTCTGTTCAAGTGATTCTAGGAGATACAACATATCAGCACGGGCCTTGGGGAGACGTCTTGTGGAATGCTATAAAACGTAATTCTACTTCAAAAATATGCAGACATGTCCTTTTTGCTTGCAAAACACCCTCCTGCCAGCAAGCTGTGTCATAGTGGAAATTGGTAGCACCATAGCTCCCCATATTAATTCTGATATAGCCACCCACCAAGAACCCTGTGGAATAAGGAGTCATATGTGCCCTTGTTCTCCAGCGAAGAAACTGAGCCACAGAAGTATTAAGAGCAAAATTTCAAAAACTTTGACATAAGCAGCCTTTTGTCACCTTTCTGACTGCAAGTTAGATTCCTGGTGCACTTAGATATTTCTTATAGATATGATCGAAGAGAATTTAAATGCTCAGGAAGTCTGAGACTGCCACAGAGAGACGATTTGTTAGAGAGGACTGGTGATGTGATTGCAAAAAGCAAATGTAATATTTAAATGACAGTGAAAGCAAGTTGAAGAAGAAACAGTTCCTTGCAGCATCTGATAAACAGCAGCGGCAACGCAAGGATGAGGATGGAAATAGCCGGCCAGGGGAATGGTAAAGTGGTACCACTCATTTTAGCAGGCTGGCTGTGTGACAAAATCACACCCCAGGGAAGTGCATGTCTGTGGCAGGGCAGAAAAGTCACAAGAAGGTTCAGAAAAACACATGGTGACCACTGTTTTACTGGAGCTTCAGCAAAACCCGAGATCGCCATGGAAACATCTGAATTTTGATAAATCAAAACATTTGGAAGAGAAAAAAGTTTTGTTGATATTTTCAGACCATCTCAACAGGATAGTTAGCCTCATTAATAATTCCCCTGTATTCCTTTCTCTCACATCTGATCTGAGTAGTTATGCATGTACTGGTAAATAAAATGTCCTTTGACTCTAACTGACTTAAGTCTAGCTAAACTATGTTATTTACTCCAAAAGCACAGTGGCTTGTCCTTAAAGCCTGACGGCCTCTGAAATTCCCCACACACTAGTTGGTCTGGGTCAAGTAATATTTACTAATATTTCATCAGTATGTGAAACCAAGTTCTAGGTCTTGGGTTTATACTCTGGCTTTTCCAGACTTTTCCTTGCTGGAAAAAAACTTTATTTAGCCCCTTGAAGGGCTAGCTAAGAATAAAGGGAAAAGTCCCACTGATTTAAATGAAGACCATGACACCCCATGAGGTACATCACCCAGATAGCTGGGTCACCCTAAGACTCAGTCACCTCCCAGTTGTGCTCTTCTTTTTTTTGTGCAAGCACAAAAGTAGTCCTCCCTGGGGCAGGTGTGGGTGTCTCTGGATCAGTGCGCCTGTAATCAACACCCTGCTCCCAGGTCCATTTTCAATTGGTGCAGTCAGTCAGGGGGTTCATGCTGCCAGTGCGTTTTTAGCCCTATCATCTTCCACTTGAATTATTTGCTGTCTCATCAAAGTGCAGAATCACACACAATCACACAGAATCATTAAGGTTGTAAAAGTCCTTTAAGATCATCAAGTCCAACCGTCAACCCAACTCTACCATGCCCACTATAAACCATGTGATGGCGACTCCACCACCTCCCTGGGCAGCCTGTTCCAATGCTTGACCACTCCCTCAGTAAAGAATTTCTCCCTCATATCTAGTCTAAACCTCCCCTGGTGCAACTTGAGGCCATTTCCTCTCATCCTATCACTAGTTACTTGGGAGAAGAGACCAACACCCTCGTCGCCACAACTCCCTTTCAGGCAGTTGTAGAGAGCGATAAGGTCTCCCCTCAGCCTCCTCTTCTCCAGACTGAACAACCCCAGTTCCCTCAGCTGCTCCTTGTAAGACTTGTACTCTAAACCCCTCACCAGCTTCGTTGCCCTTCTCTGGACACACTCCAGCACCTCAGTGTCCTTCTTGTAGTGAGGGGCCCAACACTGAACACAGGATTCAAGGTGCGGCCTCACCAGTGCCGAGTACAGGGGCACAATCACTTCCCTACTCCTGCTGGCCACACTATTGCTGATACAGGCCAGGATGCTGTTGGCCGCCTTGGCCACCTGGGCACACTGCCGACTCATGTTCAGCCGGCTGTCGACCAGCACCCCCAGGTCCCTTTCCGCCGGGCAGCTCTCCAGCTGCTCCTCCCCAAGCCTGTAGTGTTGCCTGGGGTTGTTGTGGCCGAAGTGAAGGACCCGGCACTTGGCCTTATTAAACCTCAAACAGTTGATCTTGGCCCATCGGTCTAGCCTGTTGAAATCCCTCTGCAGAGCCTTCTTGCCCTTGAAGAGATCAACACTCCTGTCATCTGCAAATTCCGATGTAAATTCTTTCCCTCATCCACTAGGCGGGTCACCTGGTCATAGAAGGAGATCAGGTTGGTCAAGCAGGACCTGCCTTTCATGAACCTGTGCTGGCTGGGCCTGATCTCTTGGTTGTCCTGCACATGCCCTGGGAGTGTCCTCCGGATGAATCTCTCCATAATATTCCCCGGTACCAAGGTCAGGCTGACAGGCCTGTAGTTCCTCAGATCCTCCTTTCTGCCCTTCTTGTAGATGGGCATCACACTGGCAAGCCTCCAGTCATCTGGGACCCCCCCTGTTAACCAGGACTGCTGATAAATGATGGAGAGTGGCTGGGCAAGCTCCTCCGCCAGCTCCCTCAGTGGTCTTGGGTGGATCCCATCCAGAACATTTGTCTCATCCCTGTCCAGAGACATCCTTCTCATGTACTGGCTGCAAAAGCTAGAGTAATTCCCATCTGACCACATCGGCTCCACCTCCATGGTGCCTGTTAGTGCTACTTGGTACCCGAATCCCCACATGTCCTTCAGAGTCCTGCCTCTCCATCTCAGAAGTTAACTCATTAAACCCAAATACCTCCCTTCATTTCCTTGCATCTGAAGGTCATTCACTTTCACCTTCTGTCCGTTTAACTACACCACAAGAACCTCCAGAGATGCAATCTTCTGGCCTAGAATATTATTTCTGATTTACTTGCCTTCATTCGGGAATAGGTCTCACCAGCACAGTTTTTCTTGGAGTGTGTATGCTCATGATATACTAGTATCCACTGAAACTGCCTGTTCTGAGGTGCCCTCAGGGGTGTCTAGCTCTCTGTTAGATATTCACAGTTGGATGAGCAACAATTTTCCAGAGGTGAACATAGAAAACTGAAGCCACTGGTTCCAGGCAGCTACATATGTTGACTTTTCAATCCAAAGCTAAAATCTGACGTACATTTATTTTATTTTTCCAAGGAAGCTATGCTCTATTGCTGCCTCCAAAATGCAGTTTGATAGGTATCTTTCACACAGTCCCATTACTCAGACTTGCCTGCCAATTTTTTATTCGAAGGTGATGCCTTAGTACTGCTGTGTTTGCTGCTTATGTTGCTAGACTGACACTGCTCTGTACTGCATTAACTACTGCCCTTGAAACGGAAAAAAGAAACACATTCAGAGCATGGAGAAAAGAAAAGAAGGGTTGGGGCAGAAAAGATTCAGTAATGTCTGGCTCCCATTCACTTAGATACCACCCAACCTTTGTCTTCATGCCCAGTCAAAGGAATCTTCATTATGATTTATCTCACCCTAAAGCAGATGTCTAAGTAATTGCATATATCATCCTCTAAATTGTTCTTTTCTGTTAATTGACTAAAAAGGGAGATAAAGGAAGATAAAATGGTTGCTATCTCTGAGAGGAAGAACTAAAGTTCTCAGATTGGTCCCACTCTACCTATCTAATTTAAACAAGTTTCAAGGCTTCCTTCATATTCAGACACGATATATCTGTGGGTGGAATCAATTCTCCTCAGAAGATACCCACTGGGAGCCTAACCAGCCACTCTACGCTGGACATCTATTTGATATCTGACAAAGATGACACACAAACCTCCATTCATTTCCCTATTCTTCTTCTGTTTATCTGTATAAGAAATGTGGGGGTATGAAATACTGATGGAGATATACGAATGGATAACAGTGTGGCATGGGGATATATTAATGTTATCTACAACAGATTGCCACCAGCAGCAATCTGGTGCATCATGATGATCAGCAGAGGTGATCATGATGCACAGGTTTCCCCTGTTCAGAGTATAACCTTTCCAGCATACATTTATATTCAAGTCTGGTCCTTGTTATGTGTCCCAAGGGCATATCAGCAACAACGTTCAGCAG
>NW_010523911.1:44734-47434 GCF_000687285.1 Phaethon lepturus
AAGTGTTTGATCAAGTGTTAGGTCAATCTTTCACATGCTTGTCACTATGTCCCTTCAAGTCCTTGAATCAGAACAGTTTTTTCCCTGTTATCTACCAAGAATAAGCAAGTTTGCTTTTATCTTTTTAGACTGAGGTTTATTTGGTAGAAATCAAAATAGACTGAAACACAGGTTGTATGTGAGACCCACCATCTACTGCTATCTGTCCTCAGATGAGGGCTCAAGTTCACCATGTCCTGTGCTGTCAGCCAGCTCCATCCACATGACGTCTGGAATTGCTTTTCTTACACTTAAATCTAGTTGGAAGGTACTGCCATACCCCATCTCCCAGGATGATATTTTTCCTTGCCTACAAGGAACTTCTTGCTCTTGGATGAAAAGCTGGAGTTTTTCTTGAGAAGACGCTGTGATGTTTTTCTACCTTTAAATAACCAGATTTTTTTTATAAAAAAGCAGAACTGTGATGTGGGAATCAGATAGTGTTGCTCAGTATGTGATCACAGGAAACAGATTAAGGCCTCTGTGGCGTTGGTGACTCCTTCTGTTGTGTAGTTAAAGTGTTTATGTGCAAATAAGGCTAAGGAGACACCAAGTCCTCCAGTCAGTGGTTTTTCTTCCGTAAGTTTAAGTGGTTCATCTGACCTATTCTGGACATCTACTTTATGACAAGGTGAAGCACGTCTGGATTAATGGCATGATTCTTCTCAAGCTAAAGATGACACCTAAGATAGGTCAGGTGAGACACTCCTTAAACACCCCTATTATTCTCCCTTGATTTAAGAGGATGACACCTAAAGTTACATGAAATAAATCTTGGCAAAGAGGTAGACCTCAACACAGAGAAAGTAAAGTAGAGTTTGGGAGTCACACAGCAGTTCAGGGGCTGAATGAGGAATAAAAAGAAAGTTCAGCTTCTGTCCATCGTTAAATTTCTGTGCTGTTGAACCAATTCTCTTCAGAGCTTGTACGAAAAACAAGGTATTCAGAGCTTGATATTTGTGTTGAAAGACCAGTGGCAGAACAGACACTGAAACTGCCTTTATGCATCATAAAGAAGCAATAAAGGGCACAAACTTGTTTTTCTCATTTCAGCTTTGCAATTCACCATAAAAGGGAAAAGCTCCCAATAGTGTACATAGCATCCAGAGTTCATAACAACACTTCTAAGACCTGACAGAACAGTGTCATCTTCTCTAACGCTCTACGGCAACAAAAAAAAAAAGCCTCATAAAATTGTCTAGGAGAAACAATCAAATCCTAATGAAATTACAAAGGTCTGCAAATAAGACTGCCAACAACAGCCATGTTGCCCCAGTCCTACGCACTCTTAACAAGAGTTGCATTGCAATAGTCTTACTTCTCAAGGCTTTGTTTCCAGATGTTACAGAAGTCACTTCCTAGTTCAAACAGATTCCATTGTATAGCATTAGTAAAAAGCCTTAGGCTGCAAGTTGTGAACTTTCACCTAGGTACTGTTGAACTTATACTGAACTCTTAGTTACATGAGGGAAGGCCCCAAAACTGGTGTAAATTATAAAAATAAGATAGTCACATCCATCAGCAGAAGTTACCTCCTCGGGAAAAAAAAATGGCCTGCCTGGAGACAGTGAAAGGATCCAACAAGGAACAAGGAGACCCCAGACCCAAATACTACTATTGGACTGAACCGTCTTGCAAATGCAGGGGAACTTAGATTGTAAGGGTATAATTGCCCAGAAATTCTTTTGTTTGGGGTCCCTCTCTGGAGGCACCCAGCTCGAGCTGTTCTTCACCACTGGGCCACTTAATAAATTCATCTGGTGTACGTCATGTCAGAGATTCTGCTTCGGGAAACCTAGGGTCGAGCCTGAGGGAAGAGGAAATGCCCAAGAGTGAGTGAGTGAGTGTGTGTGCGTGTGTGTGTGTGTGTGTTTGAGGAGTCAAAGGAGCACCCATCAGCTCACTGGAGTTGCCCGCTGCAGAGGGACTCTGGTCGTAGCAGTTAAAGTCTTGGGTGGTGTACGTGCAACTCCTTGATTGGTGTGTGAATGCTCGGGCAGCGGCTTCTCCTTTAACACAAATAAAGATCTTGGCAGGTGAGATATGTGTTTTACTGATCTACAACGGATTAAATATTTGTCATCTGACAGCCCAGGGAAATACAGTGGGAATTCCAATGTATGTTTTACTTGTTTCACATATCTCTGCATTCTTTTATGCTCCATTGAGTGGCCAAGCCTACAACAGGGGCTGTCAGTGCTGAGAGCTGGTCAGCAGGATAAATAATTAAGAATACAGAAGCCACTAGCCAAACATATCCAGAAATTATACTGTGTCATTAGGTATCTTCATGGGTTTCTGTTCACTTGACTTCTTGCCAATAGTGTGACACGGTTGCCAAACTGTATGCCAAAATAGCATGGGTGCAACTCAGTGATGGGACTAGTCTTTGCCCAATCATAGTAAGAGGGAGAGGTAAATACTTGTGATGCATCATTTTTGATGTTGCTCTTGGGGCTTGGATTTTTTTTCTTCGTTTTCAAACAAAAAGTAATATTTTTCAGGAGAAGAATGTCTTCCCCCAGTTAGCATCTCTTACCTGCACACCTTCCTCTCGCTGTGTGTTTTGCCAGGATGGCATAGCTGTGTCTTTAGTCCCTGATAAGCTTTTATCTCATCTAAGGATTTTCATAGCACAAAACTAAAAATGCCAGCGGTTCA
>NW_010523911.1:47465-58075 GCF_000687285.1 Phaethon lepturus
ACCTCAGCTGTATCTGGAGCTGGTGTCACAGCAGTGTTTAGTAGCAGAGGGTAAGAGCCACTGTCTGCCATGATTCACTTCCTGCATTCATGATTTAGAAACACGGTTTTTCTCTCCTGCAAAAACTACCCCAGCTCTGTCCCCTAATACTGCTCCTCCTAAAAACACTTGAAAGCTTGTCACAGACTTCAATGCATGCGGAATAAGGAATAGATATTTGTATATTGAATTAGAATATCACCTTTTCTCATTGCAGAATAAGGTAAATTTGATGTCAGTTAGTTCCTCACTCTAAAGCTTCTTCCTAATACTGCTAGGGCCAGGAAAAAAAAAGACAAAGTAGAACACATATTTGGGTTATGCTGGCATATGCTGAAGATTTCCTGGAGCTGTACCTAAGAAGTGTGAAATAACAGCAAGAAACAACATGCTAGGTTGTCTGTGCAAAGCCTGCTCTGTTCAGTTTGTTTTTCAGAGCTGTGCAGTGCCATATGGTACAAGCACACCCCCGAAGGTTGTGGTTAGCTTGCAGTTGGAGGGGATTGTCCTTCTGTGTTGCTGTTAAGATCTCCTCCTCTCCTGCCTAGCAGCCACCCTGTGGGTACAGGATGCCTGTACGAGACTGGCAAATAGCCCAGCGGGGGTAAATTAGGGAGCAGCACTATCACTCCCAGCAAAGACCAAGTACTGGTGGCTGATGAACTGAGATGCATGGAAGGGGCAATTTGTGCTCCAAAATTCAAGAATAGCTCCCATTCGTGAAGTTATTCTCCACTCCACTAATGAAGGTTGGCTGTAAAAGGATGATCTCAGGAGCATGGGTTTGAACTTCATATGCCTGCAGCTTCTCTTAGTGGATCCTCTAAAATGGTGATTGCAGTGACCTGAGTGAAACAGGAATTATATTTTTAATGTATCAGGGATTTCAGTTATCTGCAATAGTTCATTGGAGCAGATGGTGAGATGAAAAGCAACCCTTGCCTTGATACTGAGCAATGCATTGGATCTGATTCAAACGTGCTCAGTGGAAACCCTACGCTTTAACAGTGATTAAAATGCACTTAGATTCAATACCCTTACAAGAGCAACAAAAATCCAGTACAGTAGCACTAAACTCCAATGGACGACTTCAATAAAAATGAGGAAGCTTGTTAAAAAGTTAAAACAGGCAGCTAAGGGAATTAAATCCTTTTAAGCAGTATGGAGACTACTGAAGGATGCAAAACTGGAAGGCAGAACACCAGTGAATATCTCCCATTAAGAAAGTCTTGAGAAAGGATAAAAGCAAGCCAGTGTGATGACACAGGAAAGAAAAAGATGTTATTAGAATTAAGAAGGCATCATTCAACAGGCTGAAACTGTACCCAAACCAAATAATAATAATAACAATAACAATCACAATAATAATTCTATCATAAATTCTGTTCAGTAAATACACAAAAATAAAAACAGTTACATGACAAAACAGTTTGAGAAGCAATCAGCTAAAAGATTAAAACAAATAATAATTTCTTCTTCCATTCTACAGGAACAAAAAGCCTGGCCTGAGAGTCTGTAGGGCCAACTGATGATCTCAGTAGACAAGGAGCACTCAGGGAAGACAAGGCCATTGCCAGGCAGCTAATAAATTCTTTGTACTGGTGTGTGCTGTAGAAGAAACCGGGAACAGTCTTGTAAACCCTTTGTTAGCTTGTAGCTATGTTTGAGACTGAAGTAATCACAGAATCACAGAATAGCTGAATTACCAATGGCAACATTTAACCTTTCACTTAAAGCTTCCTTGGAAACTGAAGGATGTAGAGGGTGGAAAATGAAAGGACCATCAAGGATCTGAGTTGTCAAAAAGGCTCAAAGGGAAGCTAAAGCTTTAGGAAGCACTTAGTGATAGTCTAATTCCGTGTCTTTTAAAACCAGGCAAGCTTCACTGCAGCTTTTGAGTTCTCAGCTGGGTAGTAGAGAGTTTACTGGTGCTAAGAGCTTCAGCAGTGCTACAGGGCAGCTCTGCTTGAATGTACAGATGTGGGTAAGTGACCCCTCCACTCACCCCTGGTATGCAGCACAGCTCTGAAGCAGTTTACTCTTTGGGCATGTTTGATATCGAGGCCTGGCCAGATTGTTTCTGGAGACACTGATTTATCAAATCACAAGACATGGGGTCACCATCTGAAAGTATAAACACAAAGGTCTTTCGTTTGGCTGTTGAAGAGACTGAACATCTCCTCATGGCCGTCCTCCTCGGGGCTGCATCTCCTCCAGCCGACCGGCTGTTTCTCACGCCGGCAGCACAGGTCTTTCACAGCACAAAAAGTCCAGCCACAGCAAGGAAGGCAGCGATACCAGTCAGGGAGCAGCCAAGTAAGTAAAAAAGAATGCTGCTGCGCAGGGTTACAAACCTGCCCACAAAGCAGCAAACGCTGCTGTCTGGAAGAAAAATGAATCCTTACGGTCCTATTTGTTCCCCCCTCTTAGAAGTCAATGCGCTGCCTTGTGGAAATGTATTACTCAATGCTGAGAAGCAGGAATCTCTAGAGCACCAGTCTCTGCAATTTTACTTTTCCCCTTAAAATTCATGTTTTCCTCAGATCACCACTTTCAACAAAAACATGTAACAAAAAGAGCCAAAGCCAGAAGCCCCTCCTTGTTTTGATTTTCCACATGCAGGCACAGAAACATTTGGAGCTTCCGATAGCGACCCCACATCTCTTGACTTGATAAATTGATGTGACCAGAAACGGTATGTCCAGGCTTGATATCAGATACAAAGCCGACAACTGCACCAAAGATTTACTAGTTATTTCACACAGAAAGGGCTCTTGTAATTCTCTGTAAGTCTCTTTTAGCCACATGGGTTTTGCAGCCTGATAGTGAAAGGAACGATAATGGAACTGGGTCAGAAACTGTTATTGCCAGTGAACTTTGCTTGGCGAGTGCTAATGCATCGTAACAATGGGCAGCAGAACCAGTTGCTGAGACCGATGGACAGACTGATCGCCCTCATGTGACTGCAGCAGGAGGACATAGCTTGTTAATTTGTAATTCAGGACTAATACCCCATCTTCCTCAGGAGCACAGGGACTGCACAAACACCAGCCCTCTGTCGTCATTGGGATGCGAGGTGCATCTGCCTTGGAGAAAAATCCTTGGAAGAAGCACTTTTCATGTCATTTCTGCAGTTTTCTCCAGAATGAAAATCACTTCCTTGGTTTTCTCATGAAAGAAAAATGTGTTTTTTTGTATGGGTCAGCATGTGGAGGTTACTTCCCCCACACAGACACTTCCTAATGGAATTGGTTTTATCTGTTTATTAAACCTAGGTCTTCTTGGCCAGCATCCACCTAGGCAGAGCCCTGAATAAACATGAATTGACACATATCTAAGGCGTAAAAAGAGGAAACCAATTTTTTATCCTACTTTTGCTGTAGTAAATCTAAACCAACTTCACTAATTTCAGTAGAGTAACTGCCTTTGCCATGCAGCTATCATCTCCTACTGCAAGAAAAGGCAATGCAGGAAATAGTAAGGGAGATCTGCAATTGATAGATTCTTCTGCTTCCTAAAACTGGTGATCCATTGGGCTGCAACAGCCTACAGGATATTTCCGTCTTTCATTAACTGCTTCTGCTAAGCAAATTTATTCCAATTCTTTTCTAAACCACCGTGACTTGATTTCAGTAGCACACAGACTGTTTGTTTCAACTAAGGATTTGTCATTAGGACCGCAGAGCTGCACCATAAATTCAAAAACTCCAAGCTTCCATACATAGATGAATATTAGGTATTTATGCACAGTTTGAGCATTTGAGGGAACTGGAATTTTACTAGTGCGGAATGTATGCTTTCAGAAATGGATCTGGATTTCAAACACCAACCAGCCTTCTCTTTGGCTCTTTAGGCATGGGCATGTCATATAATTCTTTCTTTGCAGCAGCTTAAAGGGGAAAAGAATATTCTCCTTTTACAGCGGGATTAGATGTAGAGCTGAAAAGCTTACAGAATTATTTTTTAAAGCTGTGTATTAATATACAAAAAAATCAGCCAATAAATACGATCTTTTCCTTCCTGGCAATTCCCTTCTCACACATGCCAGCCCTTTGTACAGCCACCCTCTTTGAATACAGACTCCTTAACAATTAATCAATATTTAAATCTGAATCCACTCAATTATTCATTTAAAACAACAGCCACACATTAGTGTCAATAAAAAGCCCCAGAAAAGATGGAGAAAGCAAGCAAGCTGTTTGAAACCTTCATAAACAATGAAGAAATATAAAATGTAAGGGAAAAGGTGGATCACCAATAAAGATCATCTTGCAGATTAAAGGCAGAAGTCACAGAGATGTATGTGTGCTACATCATCAATCCTGTAACACCATTGTTTTAAAATTATGCACTGAACCCCGGTACAGAAATCCTACAGCCCAGCTGAAGACTAATGGATTTGCACAGGAGCAGTTTGACCCAAAGAACTCCTATTAATAGTGATGATGAGTAGGAAGGGATCACCAGCTTGACTTGCCGATTTGAGTATGAATTTGGAGTTTATATTTGGCAGAAATGAATCTTTTACTTGCAAGACAAATAAATTCACTATTAGGTCTGTGAAACACCAACCCATAAATTTATATTTTGCAATCTATCTTCTCTAGCCCTCCAGAGTGCTAATACTGTGAATATTGTCCACAACACAGCAAGCAGTGCTTATGGGAGCCTCTTGCAGTTACAGCCCTCCCCAGTAAAGCATAATCATACCAAAGAAAAGTCAGGCATACATCATTATACCTGCACATCTTACTAGCTAATCATCTTTAAAATGCTCTGAGTGGTGACATTCAGTGCAAACCCCCTTGGGACACCCGCTCCACAATAAGCAGGTGATGGGAAGGTTTGCACCACAGCTTAGAGGCGTTGCAGGTGTTTCATCTGCAAACAGTTGCTGCTTTCCCCAAACCCGGGGCCAAGTAACTGAATCCATGTGCTTGGCTCCTTCTTTTACGTATTCAGAAGTGTTGTCTCTTTCTATGAAGGGCGTTTCCATCTCCACCGCCCAGATGATCACAAAGTTTATCTCTAGCAGCACGACCGCAAATTGTGACCACAAGCAAGAGCAGCTAGATTCCCCCATCTGGCTCCAAATTGCCCCTTCCAACATCTGCAGCTCCTAACTGGATCTGACATTAGCGTACAGCAGAAAGACACCCCTCCTTTCAGCACCCTGCGTATCAGAACACCAAGAGGTGACAGCTGACGGTTCGCACACACACTCCGTGTAGTAACAGTCGATCAGAATCTGACTCCGTAGCTATTTTGGTGTCAACATTATCACTTGATATAGGCCCCTGAGTTTTTGTAAGATGGAAATTAGTGACACAACATTTAAATCCACACTTCAGAGAAGACTGGATGAACTTCTGCCCACCAACCTGTTTCCATCCTTACGCTTTGCTATGTCAGGTATGTCTGAAAATGAATTTGATATGTGTAAGCACAGGTTTAGTTTCAGGGTCCCCTATTAAGGCTATCTCAGGGAAATGAGAAAATAGTCTATAGTTAAAATATACTATTTCCTACCACAAAAATATATTTACTCCGTTTAACTAAAGGAGCCGTTATTTTTGTGGGACACCAAGACAGATTCTTTCAATTATTTTGACTATTTTACTACAGACAGAAAGACTGAATGCTTGTTTGAAGTCAGTAGAAAATATCTTTGTTTCCTCCTTGTTGATGTTTTGTTTTGTGGTTTGTTTCACTGTTTTGGTTTTTGGGGGTTTTTTTTTCATTTTAAAGGTTTTTCTTGTACCTTGTAAATTATTTTTCCTGAAAATATTGCTACACTGTCTCTCCTGAAGCCTAGGAGCAGAAACCAGATTTACCACTGAGAGCTTCCTCTTAAAACAAACCAGGAATATATTGTTCCAGTCACCATTCACTGGAAGAATTAATTCTTTTTTGTGGGATCACACCTTCAGCAATAGTTTTGGAAACCAAAATCCAAACTTTACCTGACTGAGCAAGATTTGCTATTACTTTAATATGTAACCTCTCTAGCTCTGATCTTTGCCTCAATACATTTTTATCAGACGCTCTAGAGGATGTCTGAACCCACAAAATATAAATGCCATTCAGAGGATGCTTGTGAATACACTTGAGCAATAGTGAATTATGGCCAATTTCTTCTAATACTCAAAAAAGTTAAGATATGGTCTTTGCTCCCCTTCTGTGAAACTTTACCCTTCTCTGTTGGACTGCACTGACATTGCGTTGCTTTCTGCCTCTCCTGCCCAAACCACTAGTCCCCACAGTTATCAACCACAGACAACTGTGTCAGAGCCGCGCTCTCAGAATCTCATTCACTGCTGTGTAACATCAGCATTTACCCAGCATCACATACGCCAGCTGGTGCTTGCGAGTGTCTCTTGAAAGCACAGGTCCCCACTAGGATTGAGTCTCAGATGCACAAATGTAGTTCAGTAAGTAATTCCATCAAAATCAATGAGTGTAAGGTGTCTAATTCCTGTCTGGGCAATTGCGTGTGTTTGAGGACCTGGGTCTTGGCCTATACATCAGTGTCATTTGGAGTAAAGGATATGTTCCTTGATTAATTTTTTAATGAGACCAAAATTAAGGTTGTTTTATGACGAGAGTTGAAGATTATTTGTCCCTTTGCAAATCACTGGTCCAAATAAATCTGGTAAGAAGCTGATCTCTTTTAAAGACTGTAAGTTCCCAGGGGCAGAATAATTAAATTTTCCAAAATACTTATCATAATTATGTTTTGTTCAGAGATTAGTTGAGCTATCCTCTTGGGATCAATTATGACTCATCCTAAAGCCAGAAGCAAAAAAGTTTTCCGTTAAATCCTTTTGGAATGACTACCAGCTGCTCCACACAATAAAGTAGTTTTTTTCCCATATTTTAACATGCCGATGAAGTTATTAAAACATTGCTCTTGGTCATTCTTCAGCATTTTGCACAAAGCACTTGAAGGTCAGTGCAGCTGGCAATTAGAGAACAGGGTATGCAGAGGTGCTCTCAAGGAGCAACGATCCAGGTGTGGGAGTCTGTTTAGTAAGAACAACTGGTTTGTGTAAGACAAATTAATATTGTTATGCATTTTCTGATGAAAAGAAGCAGCAGGCTAGAAGGTTAGAACAGAGCAGCAGAAAGTAATCAAAGGGCCCAATTCTGATTATCTCAGCATTTCTTACCTTCAGTAACTCCAGTAGAAGCATCTTCCTCATGTCTTGGTCCTGCTTATGCAAAAAAGAAGGCAGAAATTACTATTAACTTCAGCATGAGCAGGTTGTTTTGGGGTCCTGATTCTCAAGCTATGTTTTTACGGACAGCATAAGCCCCTCTTGATTTCCAAAAACTCCCTTAAAATCACATGTAAATGGAACTTAATACATCAGCACCTGAATTCAAGCTCCCTGTGATGCTATATAGATAGGAAAACTACCAACAGTTTGATAATTGAGCACAAACAACTTTTGTTCTTGTTTAAAGGTGGTAGAAATTACCAACATCTTACCCAAGCCTGCTACTCGGGAGCAGTGACTTAAAATACTCACAAGTCAAGCAGAGTCAAGTCTCCAAACCCTTTCTATCCTCCAGCACAGGACTGGCACAGGGCAATGGATCCATGTTGCACAATAGTACTCCAGGCTTTGCTTTATTTTAAGGCTTTTACTTTTGGAAAAAAATTGCACGTGTCTGTATGCATTTGATATCTTCTGCATTTAAAGGATGATTCTGAAGATGATCAGAGAGGAAGAAGAAAGAGCAAGTGGTTCTCCAACTTCTTAAAATAGCTCTGCCTTGCTTCTCCAGGTTGGTATATCCCTTGACCCATTTCCGTGGGGGCAAGGATCGCTTTAGAAATTTCCCATACGCAGATGGACACACAGCATAGGTAAATCCACTGTTTGCCACAATTCACAGATCTTTTAGAAGGTATGGACCATAGCTCATATAGGTAATTCGTATGACTCAGTGGCATACTGGCTGAAAGCCACCAAGATATGTCTGTGGAGGCCTGGCATCCACTCTCTCCTTCAAGTTGCTGCAGGACAAGCACAACTGGAGCTAAATACCATTAGACTAGGCCCCAAATCCTCTTTTATTTATGATGCACTACAAAGGAATATGGTGCTACAGTAGATAGCAGACAGGTAGCATCACACTCTGGCACATGCAGTATTTAGGTCAAACAAGAGCTGCCTTTACGCACCCTGAGTGATGGTCCTCATCCCATTTATTTCACCCAGGTGGCTTGGAAAATACTGACTAAGGGCAGTAGATGACTCAAAAGTCTTCACCTTCCAGTTCTGTCTCCCAACAATACTGTAATTTGCAACCAGCTATGAATTCGGAAAGCCTCAAGAACTGTGGTTAAACAAGGTAATTTCACAGAAAACTGAAAAGCTTCACATCTTGTATCATTCTGCATTCATTGTCCATCATTCATTCTCCATAACTGGTTAAGTAAGCTTCATGATTAGTTAAATTTACAAGATAAGGGTGTTTTAGGGAGAAGGGCATTTTCCATAGGGAATAGTCTAACCATGACCAGAGAAAGCAGATTCAATTATCATGAATTATCTGTCCCTGTTGCAAAAATTACCTTTGCTTTTTATTCATTGTGACAGATCTGCTTTCAGTTAAACACCTGTTGCAAATAAAAAGATTTTGGTGGGTGATTTCCTTTGTGATACTTTGCCCAAGAAAAGGATTTATCTATCAACTTGTATTGTGAATATCATCAGCCAATCAGTAATAAAAGATAAATCAATGGCATGAACCAAATAGATCAATAAAAGATGGAACAACTGATATTGCTCAAGACACTCTACAGGATATCATTTACCTAACAAGGAGCAAACACAATAACATCAATTACTTCTCAGAGTTAGAAAGGCCTGATATAAGAAATAATTGGAAGTAATTATAAACATCAGATTTTCGAGTTTACAAAGATTAAAGCATTGCAAAGTTCGATCTCTCCTGTGAAAAACTGTTTCTTCAACTGCTGTAGAGTACTGTAAGCAGGAAGGAGACAAAAATATCATTTCCATTACCCAAAATTCAAACCAGACAGCTTGAGAGACAGTGTTTAGAATACATATGATGTTTTAATCTTACCAAAAGGACAGAAGCATCATTTAGTCTTTACTGAAATCAAGTCTGTTATCAAAGTCATTTCTATCCCTAGAGCAAAGGCCACCATATTACAAATATTGTCACCTGTCTGCAGCTGGCCCTGACAGCCCGGTAAATCTTTATCTCAGAAGGTTTCCTCGTGGAAAAGACTTCTGCTCACAGTATCAGTGGCAGAATCAAGGTCTGTGTGGAGACAGATGCTGTTATCACACCATGTGTCTGGTGTAAGCTTGTCACTGAAGGACACCAATGTTTCTCAACCTCCTCAAAGCCACACAGCTACAGTAGCTGATTGACAGATTAGCTGCATTAATTTATTCAATCTAATTTTTCAAGCAAAGCTACATGCCAAACTGACAGCCCCTTCCCCCAGAACAGTACCTGGCTATTTTGTTTCCCACAGATTGCACACTCACATAAGCATTTGGTCAATTCACAAAACTACCTGCACTGGGCCTGCACATGATAGCACACAGGCAGGGCTGCATACAGGCAGATCCCACTGTGTATAAAAATACAACATAAACTACTAAAGAAGGGTGAATCAAGCTAAAAGGATATTGCCATGAGCCCCAAAAGTCCCTCACCTATTTGGGACAAAGCTGGAATAGAGCATCCCACCCCTCTTCACTCTTTTCTTGACCAGCACCACGCCCTTAGAAATCATAGACTCATACAATCATAAAATAGTTTGGGTTGGAAGTGATCTCTAAAGGCCATCTAGTCCAACCCCCCTTTAATGAGCAAGGACACCTTCAACTAGATCCGGTTGCTCAGAGCCCGTCCAGCCTGACCTGGAATGTTGACAGGGATGGGACATCTACCACCTCTCTGGGCAACCTGGGCCAGTGGCTCACCACCCTCATTGGGAAAAATTTCTTCCTTATGTCTAGTCCAAATCTGCCCTCTTTTAGTTTAAAACCATTACCCTTTTTCCTAATGCAAGAAGCCCTGCTAAAAAGCCTGTCCCCATCTTATTTATAAGCCCCCTTTAAGTACTGGAAGGCTGCAAGAAGGTGTCACCGGAGCCTTCTCTTCTCCAGGCTGAACAACCCCAACTCTCTCAGCCTGTCCGCAGAGGAGAGGTGTTCCATCCTTCTGATCAGTTTTGTGGCCTCCTCTGGACTCGCTCCAACAGTGTCTCTCCTGTGCTGAGGACTACAGAGATGAATGCAGGGCTCCAGGTGGGGTCTCACCAGAGCAGAGTAGAGGGGCAGAATCAGCTCCCTCAACCTGTTGGCCACACTGCTTTGGATGCAGCCCAGGATACTGTTGACCTTCTGGGCTACAGGTGCACATTGCCAGCTCCTGTCTGGCTTTTCATCCACCAGGACCCCCAAGTCCTTCTCAACAGGGCTGCTCTCAATCCCTTCATCCCCCAGCCTATAGTGATACTGGGGGTTGCCCCAACCCACTTGGTCTTGTTGAACCTCATGAGGTTCACATGGGCC
>NW_010523911.1:58294-64963 GCF_000687285.1 Phaethon lepturus
CTGCAAACTTGCTGAGGGTGCACTTGATCTCACTGCCTATGTCATTGATGAAGATATTAAACAGTACTGGTCCCAGTTTGGACCCCTGAGGGACACCACTCGTCACCAGTGTCCATCTGGACATTGAACTATTGACCACTACTCTCTGGATGTGACCATCCAACCAGTTTCTCATCCATCGAACAGTCCACTCATCAAATCCGTCTCTCTCCAATTTAGGAGAAGGATGTTGTGGAGGACTGTGTCAAAGGCCTTACAGAAGTCCAGATAGATGACATCTGTAGCTCTTCCCTTATCCACTGATTTGGTCATTCCATCATAGAAGGAAATTTTTTGAGGCTTCTTCTATCCAACCAAGGGCTAAAAAATTCTGGAAAAGCCTGTAAAAAAGTGAAGTTCAATAAAAGTACCTATGCAATTCAAGGGATAGAAAGTTTGAGAGTGTGACTGATAACCAGTTAAATACAGGACTAATGAGCAGGCTGCCTGTTGTCCATCAGAGGACTAACGAAGGTCTGCACAAGACACATGGTATTTGTATAGAGGAGGATGATTTCACACAGCAGTCTGTGAAAATGTTTGAATACAACATTTAAAGATATATGGCATGAATGGAATACTTGGTGTTGCTAAAGATAGGAGCTAGTTTGTGTGCTAAGAGTATGGATAAAGTAATTAAGCAATAAAAATAGACACAACAGATGCTTGATGAGATCCATTGGGGTGATTTTCCCATTGCTACATAATGTATAAACAACTGGTGATATATATGCAAAGGGGAGCTGTATCTTGGATACTTTGAGTTTGGGGTTTTGGGGAATTCAACCCATCCATGTACCATCTCAGCAGCAGTAAAGCTGTGTACCAGGAGGCTCTGAATAATGGCATGTGCTAAATCTAGTGTTGCACTCAGCTGCATGACCGGGCAAGGCTCTATGTGTTGGTCTGAAGAAGAGGCAGGGCAGTCACTTGTTGCTGCTATCAGTACATAGCCAGTACACTTTCAAAAAAGCAGTCAAACTCTGGGGGTTTCCAAGACCTTAAGCAAGGGTGCATATCGTCGCTATATCCCAAACTGAGTGTAGGGTCTTAGGACAAGGCCTGAGTTTGCAACATACAACTGTTTTTGAAGGAAAAAAGCCTCTGTGAGGAGCTGCAGATGAGATCCAGCACTGGAGCTAGAACACTGATGTGGGAAACAGGCAGGCAGGACCCCAGGGCGCACTGTGGGATGCACCCACTGGTCAGCTCAGGCGCTGCCACTAGCTGCCTGGTGCTAAATACTGCTTAATGCAGAACTCCTCCAGGAATTAAATACTAGAAAAATAGGTCCTTGGCAATAGGACTAAAATAGGTCCATCCTGAAATTAGTCACAAACACCGAAGAAATGCAAGCTGAAAGGTTTCCCCAGAACCAACTCTGTCCTAGAGCACTAACGTATCACCTTGGCAATACGGGGAGGATCGCTTCACTGAGGCCTTGCTCCTGATTTTGCTTATGCTGACATTTTGGTGGAATTGCTTCTGATCAGGGCAGAGTAAATGAGAAAAGAAGCTGTTTAGATGCAGAACAACAGGTATTTCTAGGTCGGGCATTGTGGCTGTTGCAGGTAGCCTAGGACTGACATAATGGAACAGAAAGGAGAAACAAGCAGGATAATAAAGAGTAGCTGGGGGCTCTGATGTGTACTGGAGCATTCCCGCCAGGCTAAAAAGGACTGATGTGTCTCCTGGTATATGCCAGTGACTTAGTTAAGAAATGGCTGCACAATAAACAGGCAAACAGAAAACCCGTCAGGAGACTGTCAGGGCAAGAGTACGTATAGATGGCAATGACAAATCCAAAGAAAACACAAGAAAAGAAAAAAGCCCATTAAAGCAGTACAAGAAGATGAGAAGGGAAATTAGCCAGGCACCAAAGAGCATCCCATCAGAGTGAAATTTGGTGTTAACGACCGCAACTTATAGTGATCATATGGTCTTAATGAACAATTTGTTTTTGCCAAAGCCTGCTGTCCCTACTTCAAGTCACCATGTTTGATGTCCTTTTAATGGTCCGTGTGTTTCATTTGTAACAATCCAATTAACAGTTGGGCTTCAATAGCTCTAATCATCATCTACTGTTAATATTGTTTCCGTACCGTTGGGAGTTTCACAGTTTGTTAAACTGCATTTTGCACAACTGAGATTTTCAAGCTCAAAGACCTGCTCTGCCTGTTAAGCTTCTGGAGGGGAACGAACTGGTAAGGACAAGAAAAATATAGCTACAGAAGAAGCAATGCCACTGAGCTGGTGCAGTAATTCCTCTTTTCAGACCCAGTTCTTAGCTGTAAAGCGCATATTATGTGCACAAACCATATGACATAGGGACTGCAAGAGTTTATGGGCTGATGATCAGCATTTGGAGACATCCTGAAAGGGAGAGACAGTATGTTGATTTATTTGCTGGTATGCTGACAGAGGAGCACAGACTGTTGGGTCATTGCAGCTGAGCATCACTTCTTCCATCCTACAAATCAACATGCTGCCAAAAACAAAATCAGGGAAAAATTACTGCCCCAGATATGGAGTGAATGGACCAGCTCTGAATGGACCAAATTAAGAGTATCAGCATTGTTTTGTGAGCCCAGAGCTTCATATGGGTTAATGTACACTGAGATGTGCAGAGTGTGCCCCTTTACCCGGTGCCATGCAGGAGCGATACACTGCACTGGGGTCGCGCTCCTCTCCAGCTAGGGAACAGTTACAGGATGGAGCTGGAGAGGGGAGATGATTTCCTGAGATTGTGTCTCCATTGCCTCAGCTATCTTACTTATGTTAACATCATAAAAATGGTTAAATTGTGGTCTTTAATATGTCATTCGCAGATTTGATCTTTTCGAAGTTCACTACTCCATGCCATTTTGCTCAACACTATCCTTCGTGAATAGTGCATGAAAAAGCCCAAATATGCAAAGAGGATTTCAGTACCGTACATAGGCCAACACAGAGGTGGTAGGGAAAAATGTTGATTCATTTGAGGGCCAAGCTAAAAGGTCTGGCTATTTATATCCTGTCTGTTGAAATTACATCATATGAGCCAAACAAACAAAAAATCCAGAACACAAACAACAAAAAACCCACAGACTCCAGCTCATAAGCCCTTTATGTAGTTGCAATCACTTACGGAGTTCACAGTGTGACTGATGCAAAGGGCAAAATTATAACCTGATGATGATGATGTGGACCGACTGCCTATCCACTAACACCCTTTGAGGGTACTTAGAGGTCTACAATGAACAGGAAATGAACTATTTTAGAGCATCCTTAGTATCACCTCATTGTCTCCTATGAATCTAATCCTATTCAGGACAGCAGACTCTCAACCATACCTTTTACTCCTTTTGTATATGTTGACCATTACTGTTTTCTTAACTCTACACACACATAGTGTATTATAGAGATATACGATGGCTAACAACTCTATTTTTAGCTTTGTTATACCCTTGGTGGTGTAAAAATAAATTGGTATTTTTGTAATGTCCTATTATAGATGCTGAAAGAACAGATCAGTCTAACATCGGTTTTCTTTTCATTGTCCTTGTTGATTCATGTTCTTTGATTTTTTGCATAAATTGGTAATATATTTCTATACTGTGTAGCAGTGGATAGCTAGCAACCTGGAAAACAACAAACTAACTTTCTATTTATAACGAATAAATACCTGCATTTTTGCAGCAGGTTATTTTTATTTTTGCATAAGCAAAAACAGAACAAACACTTAGAAAATCTTTGCGATTCAAAAAGCGTGAGGCTAGGTTAAACTCAGAAAAAAACTGCAAACTTCCACAAAGTGGAAGTTATCTCTCAACTTGTACTGTTGACAGCACTCATCTATATTTAAGTGTAACGTAACAAAAAAACTATGATAGTCTGATACTTTATACATGCAATTAAAGGAGCAAGGTCTAAAACCTCAGTAACCCTTTGAAAATTATATGTGAGGCTTATAACCAGTGAATCTAAAACAATGCACAGAGGCAAGCGTGACAAGGCTGCCCAACCACACCAAGACCTTCTTTCAGCTACCTGGTAAATATAAGTCCTATGGAAAGAACCTGGGTTTCTGGGAAGTATGTAAAGTTTTGCTGTGATAGCAATGGGCAAGATGATTTTTACTAAGACTAGCAGAGTTTGGTCTTAATGACAGAAATAATTTTCCAGAAAAGACAGGAAGAAAGGAGGTTGTAGAAAGACACTGATTAACAGCTGCACTTACACAAGATCAAACAATCTAATAAAATTAAATATCTTTGCAAGACCAAAATAAGATCCAGAAAAACGAGACCCTATTTGATTTGAGTAATAAAGATGTTGTAGCCAATAAAAGTTTATGTGGAAACATAATCTTATAAACTCATAAAAACTAATTTCACCCAGAATAGTTAAGAGGCTACCAAATTACCCTTCTTTATTTTAACTTTCTTTTAATGCCAGTTGTATTTCATAGATTTTGCAACAGGTCTCAGTGTAGACTTTGAGCTTCCATACTGTAAAATGTTGAGCATCCACATCTCACCAGAAATCAGATATCTGCCCAAAGAAAATAAGATGAATAAATGATTATTATTTCTCCTCTATATCTGAGAGGATATATCTGACCTATATGATCAATAGAAAGAAATGGGCTCTTCTGGGGGCTTCATCTGACTCAGATGTCTGTTTTCAGGAGATGAGTCATGCCTTAGCAGTGCCTACTTGTCTCCACTGATATTAAGGCAGACTAAGGTTATTAGGTCAAATGTAAATTTTATCAGACAGTCTGTCTACTCCTGCTAAGTGCACCAAAATGGTAATGTAAAAAAAAATTGCTGTTGCCCTAAATTGTTTTTCCTTCCTTTTTACCCTCATTTCCAGTCTAAACTAGCTCCCTAGGGATGCCATATTTTTACTGGAGAAAGTTTAATTAATAGGTTGGTTAGAGACTTAATGCTATTCACGAAACAGCAATGTACATTTGCAGATTTGGTGTTAGCCATGTCACACCCAAACTAGTTGCATATGGGGCAAGAAGAAGATGCTACAGAGGAGAATAGACACATCTATAGCTCAGGGTGCCAAAATGACATACAGTTTGTGCTGTGCAAATATGGCCTGGACCTCCAGACAATGCATCTTGCCCAGCCTCCTCTTGCTACCTTCTGCACCTCTGCCCCTTCAGACCAAGTCATGAAGAGGGACCCACATTCAGTCAGGTGGAGGGAGAAGGGTGGGAAAAAGGAAAGTTGCAGGATGGAGCCACATCCTCAGACATGTGTCTTCTGGCAGGGCCCCTGGCAAGATGGGGACCCTCAGGGAGATCTCTTCTGAGCTTGTGCCATGGCCACTCCCTTACTCTGGTAGGAGAAAATAGAGGAGGTGCAAACCGCAGTGTTTCCCATTCTGCACCTGTGCTCTTGCTACATAACACATGATTTGGACTCTGCTTTGAGTTTCCAGGTTCAGTTGAGCAAAACGTGATTTATAGACCTATAATACAGTATGAAAAGCATTCTCATTTCCTGCAGTATGTACAGTAATTAATGTTGATGACTAGAAGATGCAGGGGAAGATAAGGAAATTCAGAAAATCCAGCCCCAAATCCTTGAAAGTTATTTCTGCTCTCTGCAGAGGATTTTGGATGCAAGTCACTGTGTGCCCTTCAGAGAGCTCAAAGTTGTCAGCACTGTGTTATTACTAAGATACATTTTTTAATTTAAAAAGTGAGTGGCTGATTTATGATAGTTTTCCTTTATTTCCAGACGGCATAATAGTGGCCAGGTGATTTCTCTATTGGCAGTGACAAACTATGGAAGATTTTAGTTGTGTTGGTATTTCTATGAGTTTGATACAAATGAGAGTTTGATCCCAGCAGTATGCAACCCACAGCCATGTGCCAAGTAACGCTCTCTCAGTTGGTATATTCTGTCACCTTTTATATACGCATCAGATGTGTGTTAATCTCCACTACAATAAATAATTGTGGCTGAAATAGCAAGTCTGCTGAGAATGTCTACTGATTTATAGTCCATCCTTGTCTATACTATAGATTTAAACTGATCCATCTACTGCTATAGCTGCACAACACAACTGCAGTTCCATTTGGATGGACTCTTTATGGCAATCAGCCACAATTTGTAGGATAATATCTTCACCTGTTTTCCAACAGGGATAATTTCCACTGGTGGAAATGGAAGGTTTGTCTGACTAAGCAGCCCCAGGACTCTCAGCCTTTCCTCATACGAGAGATGTTCCAGGCATTGCTTTTCAGACCACTAGTGCATTCTATAATTGTGTGTAGAACTCAATCTGGCCACGGTTGTAAGGGATAACAAAAAATGTTTTTACAAATATATTAACAACAAAAAGAGAGCCAAGGAGAATCTCCACCCCTTATTTGATGTGGGGGGGAATATTGCCACCAAGGATGAGGAAAAGACTGTGGTACTTAGTGGTTTCTTTGCCTCAATACTTAATAGCCAGACCAGGTATCATCAGGGTATTCCACTCCCTGAGCTGGAAGACAGGGATGGAGAGCAGAATAAACTCCCCATAATCCAGGAGGAAGCAGTTAATGACCTGCTAGGCCACCTGGGAACCCACAAGTCTATGGGGCCTGATGGGATCCACCCAAGAGTACTGAGGGAGCTG
>NW_010523912.1:0-45270 GCF_000687285.1 Phaethon lepturus
CCCTAACATACAGAGCCACCCCACCACCTATGCTTCCCTGCTTATCCCTTCGGAAGAGTTTATAGCCATCCATTGCAGCACTCCAGTCATGAGAAGCATCCCACCATGTTTCTGTGATGGCAACTATATTTCATGATATTTTGTTCACGTGGTACTTGCTTTTGGATTTCTTTTCCTTATCAGAGGTTCACGCTCAAATAAATAAATTCCTAATAGTAGAACTTGAGGCAAATAATTACTCAGAATGTAACGTCTTCCAGCAGTGAGATGGTTCAGCTGTAGATCCAAACTTCCCACAGTAACTTATTTCAGTAACACTGACCTTCTTAACTAAGAACAAAGTAATAAAAATAATGAGCTCTTAATGAATCTGTTAAAGGAGCTGAGGTGAATGAGAGTCACTCAGGCTTCTTGGAAAGCAGACTTTTGGTATAGCTGTGCTTGGAATTAGTCTGTTAGGCAGCTGTGGCTGAATGTCTTCTAATAATTTAATAAATGGGAGTTAAGGTGTCATTCTCTTTCTGACAACTAGAGAGCAAGAGAAGTGGCCCTCTTGAAGTTCATTATGATAGATTTAGATCCCGTTTATCTTGACTTCCTCCTCTGCTCTGTGTCGATTGCTCAGTGGCTTTCTAGTCAAGATTTCCATTAGGAGCTCTGGTAGGCATTACTGTGATAAATGTTTTGTAACTTTTCAAAACAAAGTCCCACAGAGGCAGGATACTGCATGAATGAGTCCTGAGCTGGACTGCCTGAACAGGGGAAAGGTAAAGCTGTAAGAGGACGTGGTGGCTCACTTTTGAAAATTAAGTTGACATTTGTTTTCTATACCTGTTTAAACTGCTACTTCAGGCTTGAAAAGCCAAGGAAACCTGCTATCAGTGGAAATTTTGCTGGACAGTGATTAAAGTATTAAGGATATATAGGGATCACAAACTAGAATGACAAATGCAAGATGTGAGACTAGCAAAATGAGATCATAATTATTTTCTGTGAGAGGTTATCTTATTTAGAAAAATAAGTCTCTCTAATCTGAACCTCAAACACACAAGATGTCAATAGAATTGCACACCTGGCTGAGCCCAGTGCACTTTGCCATTCCAAGGCTTAGTAAATTTTCTTTAAGAAATATTGGTGTGATATTATGAAGTGATAAAAAATCAATGAGGCAATGATTTTGCAGTCAGATGGAGTGCTTTGTTGTTAAATTAATTCTTTCACCTGGGGCTGCAAGGGCTAAAAAAAAGCTGGAAAGCATTGCTGGGTGACTTGATGGAGATTTACTTGTCGTGTTATTCCAGAGAAGGCTAAAATGAATCTGCAAATGATGTTTTTGACTACAGTAGGGCACCTGCAATTATTCACTTCACCACTCATGGAAGACATCATTGATTAAATTCCAAAACCTGTTGACTGTAGTGGTATGGCTGAACTTATTTTCATCTTAAGATTCTGCATTTACAAGGTGTGCTTAAATTAAAGTTATTTGCTTGGTTGTTTTTTTTTAAACAAATAGTAGAGATATGAAATGTGTTCATTACTAAGAGAGCTTCCCTCTGAATTATTAGCATTTTGTTTCTGGCAAGATAACATATGAGATGCAGGTTTAAGAACTAAAGAGGTAGGTCTATTTGCAATGGAAGACTTAAGTTATTTCCTGTAGCTTCTGGTGAGATGGTTAAAACTGAGCTGAAAAATAGACAAGAATCACTCAGTTCTCCATGTCATTTGTGTGATTTGCTGCCAGTTATAACACTCATAAAATTATGAAAGTGTCATTAAAATGCTGTACTGAAAGTTTCAGAACTGGAACAATCTGAATAGCACTGGCTTTTACAAAATGAGAGAAAATTAGCAGTATTAAGGGCTTTGTCATAAAAATGAGTTGGAAATCATGTAAAAATGAAGCATGCCAATGTCATCCTAGAAACAAAGAAGAAACTGTTTAAGTCTGAGTGACTGTAAAATTAAAAAGGAAACTTACTTTGTTTTCAGTTACGTTATCAGTAGAAAACAGAAAATCTTTAAAAACCTGCTCCCCAGTAAGTAACTGCTTCAAAAGTCTGTTATGTCAACAATTTAATCTCAGTAGAAAAATATCTTTGAGAAGGAATTGGTCTCTTTAGATAGGTTAAAACAGACACAACCATCACACATGAGTCTATACAACAGGCATTGAGCCATTTTCTGTATATCTGTTTTGTTCTGTACCTGTATGTTGGCCATTACCTCTTCAATTTAACCCACAAAATCAGTGCAGGATGCATACACCAGCAAACTTACGGATAAGGTAAAGACAATGACAAAGTCTAGACGATCAGGGCCAGTCACTTCATATGGCCTGTGAACTCTGCAGTTCCTTTTTGGATAGTGAGTCATTTGAAAAGTTGGTAGTGATGTATTCCTGAATCTGATGGGAGAAGACTGAAAGCTTGAGGAGGAAACTGAATCTTGGTGTCTCATGTTTCATATGAGTTCTCTTCCTACTGAGTTATTTGGTATTTTAAAAGAAGAAGAGTAACATTCTTTTTTTTTTTTTTTTTTAGGTAGAAAGTAGTTTAAGCATCTTACTCTGGCAGAAAGTTACAGGCTTTCTGAACTTGGAATTCTCTGCATCTCTCCCCATCCTGGTGTTGAGTGAAGCTTAGATTCTGCTGATTATTTAACTTGTCTTGAGATTAAGTATATTGAAATCATGTTTAAGTTTCTACATTTCTTTGTAAACCTGGCCTTGATGGAATCAGGTTTTATTTTCCTCGATTTATATTTGGCTACCATAGGCAGTGTCCTGATGACACAGCAGCTGCTGCTGATCCCGGTTTGGAGTCACCTAAGTCTTCCCCAGAACCTAGGTGGGAGAAGAGCATAGGTGATACCTCCACAAATTCGAATTCCTTTCATTGGTCTAGCTCTGTGTCCTCAATGCTCTTCTGCATTTCCAGCTGTGTGAGCCTTGGGAATCCATAGCATTGGAGTGATCAGTATTTATTGATATAAGTCTGTTAATGGGGAATAATAATTCATTTCTGGCTTCTGCTACCTTCTCCAAATACGAAATGGTGACTTTGGGAAAAGTTAGAGGTTAGCAGGAGGGAAAAACACCCAGCAGAAGTTAAAAGTTAGGTTTAAATAAAAAAAACAACAAAACGGTCTGATAGTAGCTTTTCCTGTCTTCACCACCACTTGTGAATTACTGCTAAAAGATAGGCTAAAAGATAGGAACAAGTTTTCTTCACAAAACTACCTGGTTTTGTCCTGTAAAAGTGACTGATGTACAATGTGCAAAATTTTTGTTTTAACCCAGTGTGGGGTTAAATATGTAATGAGATAGCAGAGTCTCCTTGCAGTAACACAGGTGAATTGTTTTCTGTTCAACTGGATCATCTGCTAGTGATGATGTTGTGGTAAGAACTGTAAGAGTTTGTCAAAAAACCTTTTTGGTAGTCATCGCTTCTTTCTTAGGGAAATTTCAACTCCTTTGTCGTATGAATGAGACCTTAGCCCAACCGGTTTTCATGACGTTCTGGTCTCAAACTTGAAAGTTATCAGCTGCATCTGTAAAATGTGTAGTTGTGAAAACTTGTCTTCAGTTGTTTTCATATTCTTGTAGTTCAGAAATCATTGTTATCCTTTTCAGCAACTGAAGTCTTGCTAGCAAAGAGCTGCTTTAATGAAAGAACAGCTAAACAAGTATTACTTGCCGATAGTGCTTTAGTGCTGCTGACCCTCATACAAGAGAAATGACCAAATAAGCCCAGTTTTAAAATACTTTATATTCTGTCTTACTATAAGCCACAAAGCCTGACTTTACCTTCACAAAATGTGTGGGATAATAGCAAGGGGAGCACTGAAGTGCTGCCAGTGAGGTTAACTGGCAGGTTCTGCTGCTTGGGAAGTTTTAGGTGATAACTTGCACAATGTTACGTTAAACTTCAGTGTTTCTGAACTTCAAGGGCAACTGCAAATGAGACCATATACTCTCTCCTCCATTCTGTTCATAAACCATACTGAAGTAAGATCCAGATAACCCCTATTATCTGAGAAACTAGGATGCCAAAAGGAATTAGAAGTTTACTTTGACATGTGATTTGGGGATCTTTGTTACAGAGTAATGGCCAGGGGAGCTGGAAATTTCCATCTTTCTGTAGCTATGATAACAAATCCAAGTTCTGAAAAACCTCTCTAGACTGTCTTAAAAAATGATATACTAATTGTAGGTTTGCAAGTATAACTGTGACATATAATTTTAATTCACTCATGAAGTGGTCAGAAAGAGAATCAGAACAAAATCACAGGCATTTCATGTAGTTTTAACATATATTTTTTAAAAGTTTGTTCCGAAAGGGCTGTTGATATGATAAAAAATCAAATTCCTCATGTTATTATTGAACAAGTAATATGACAGAGGTTAAAATAAATAAATTGCTGCTGAGATTTAGTAAAACCCATGACCACGTGTTGAACATAAAACCAGCAGTCTCTTTGGTTACGCATTAAAGTGCACAGACAGGGTACCTTTCAAAAAGGTACGTTGCTATTCTGAATCTCTGAAACGTGTCTGTCACTCTTGGCAATGTTAACCTGTGTATCTGTCAATCTTATAGAAAAGATATTTCTCTTTGCTAAAGGCTTTTAAGTTCTGCAGTTCAAGTTGAAAATAATCGGAAGGTACGAATTTCTGGCTGGAAAGCAGAAGTTTTTTACTCTTGTTATATTTACGTCCTTTCTTAGCTGTTTATTGATTCTGGAAGAATCCTGAGATGTAGCTTGGTACTTTGGACTGCATAAATGCCTGGGGCTGAGTTGAAGAAAGCATCATTTATTATAAAGTTTATTTCAGCTGATCACTATTCTTTTGAAAGCCAAATACATAATGGGAAAAGAGAGCCTTGTAGGCATATTTATTACCTGTCCACAGCATTTAAAGGGTTGGCTTTTCAGGGGAAAAGGCACATGTCAGTATCCATGTGGCTGTTGGTATGAAGAAACATGGCACTTTGAGATCTCAGATAAGGTCTTTTCTTTGTAATTTCTTAGGACTGCCAGAAGAACATATGTACTTGGATTTTAGTTTGGCTGCCTTTGAAGAGATTATACATCTCAAGTTGTGTACTTTTAAGTGGTTAAATTGGTTTGACTTTGAATCAGAGTATCTGTGTGTGCAATTAAGAAACTTAAAAGTTGTTTTCATGATGCAAAAAGTTATTCCTGCTTTCCAAAAAAAATTCCAAGAAGCTGATAAAGAACTGAGATATGCTAGTTCAAGAAGAAAACATGATTTTGTATTTATTCAGATGGTATTATATTTATTTTTTAGCTTTGGACTTTTTTGTGCATTTCAGTCTTCAGACCACTCAGACTTTCATTCTGGGAAATAAAGAAATGAGGTACTTCTACATGAAAAACTTAAAACAATAACTTTCCAAATATAAGGATATATTAATACACAGAAGTAGACTTGTTCTGTCTCAAAAACAGGAACCAAAGTATCCTGTGTATATATGAAGAAACAGTATTTATGGCACCTGTGGCATATGCCTCAAGAGCTTTGGTGTGTAATGGGAGGTGGGTTTACAGGTTAGAAGGGTAATTGGAATACTAAAGATTAAAATAAAGATTAAATCACAAAAGAAGAGGAAACCTCTTTCCAAAAAATCCAACCAGATGCTGTAAAAATTTAACCAATTTTCAACAGAGGATGGGATCATAAGGAAGGGGAAAAAATGCTCTTCTAAAGTCCTTATGTTTAACTCTTTCACTAATATCTGGGTTTAGTGAATTAACTGCTAGAACATTTTTCTGAGATAACTTTTTTCAGCAATCAGGGCAATGTGACAAACAACATTATAAGCTCTGATATTTTACTGAAATTGCTGAAAGGCAAAAGTCTTCCAGTGCTGGTGAGGAGAGTATTGGTCCTTTGTAGCAAATTGTTTTAGTAAGAAAATTCCATAACTTAATAACTGCTGAGGTTTGAAGATAAAGTGTTGCAATACATATGTGCCTAGGCCATGTTTAGGTATTTTAACTGTTGTGGGGTTTTTTTGCTGGGCTTTCCCCCCTCTCCCCCCTCTCCCCCCAATGCAACACTCAAGGTATTTTTATTTCTGGCTTAGGGTGGATCTAAGATTTTGACCTGTTTCAAAATGAGAATTTTACTCCTGTAGTATTGATTTCTCTGTAACCCCCTCTGCCTGCTTCTGCCCTGTAACTTCTTCCTGAACTACCCAGTTCAGCTGTGTCTTTTCCAGAGATTCAAAGTCTTGCTCCAGCACAGCCCAGATACATAATCTGAGCTCAGATGTCTGAGAAAATTGTGAAGTTATGAGAAAGAGCTGTGAGAAAGCCCATAAGAAAAAAAGAAAAGGTAAAATTACAGACAGAGACAGAACTGTAGATACGAGGATTGTTAGTACCTCTAAGACTCGAGAGGAATAGAGGCAATGTGGAAAAGTACAAAAAACTAAAGTAAAGAAAACGGAGAGGCTGGTTGGAGGTCAGCAGATGTAGCTATGAGCCAGTCAGGTCCTTGGTGCCAGCAAAGGTGGTGGAGGGTGGCAGTGTGGCTGCACGGGGAATCTGCTCCAGGAGGCTCCAGGAGGCTGACCCCTCCCCTCTGGGCTTTGGTCTGCCTGGCCAGCAAAAACTCTTTGTGTCTTTTATCCAGGGTAGCGAGTAGCCTAGCAACCCTTAAACTTGCTGTCTTGTGTGTGTGCTTATTGATAAATAATTGCTTTATACGTTTAAGCTGTGTATGTAATGCTGGTGCAGTCTCTTTGCACATGCCTGAATAAACTGACACAGAAGAGGGTTGGCAACACACCCACCCACCCAACTACCCAACTAAAGTGGTATTCCAACAATGTATCTAAGTATGTAAAGAAAAATAAAACCCCACAAACAAAACCAAAACCAAAACTCCAAAACACTTTTTCAGCACAGCAGATCCTGTGCTGCTTTTTCTTTCATTCCTCAGTGATGTAGAGGTAGGACAACCTAAAAGGGAAAAAAGTGATTCAGGGCTGTTTGAAATGTGGTTGCATTTTCACTTCTTATTTATCTGCCTGTTCACTGATGTTATAGATGTGGTTCCAAAAATGAAGCATGCTATTACTGATGATTCTTGAAGTAGTTTGTGTTGTCTACAATTTCTTTTGCTATTGTTTTAATAACAATTGTAGATGGAGTACAATTAATCAATATTTCCCCAGCATTTCAGGGTTGCATAAGGTGTGTGGGAGATGTATTTTGATATTTCAGATTATATGTGTTTTGTATAATTTCTCAGTTTCAAATTATTTGAAATTTTAATATCTGTTAATCCAACTAGATTTGTATCCTGACCTTCAGTATGAAAAGCTTAAATCCACTGTTTCAGCAGCTGCTCAGGAGAAGAGTTGACGTGCTGTTTGGTTTATTTCCTTGTATCTCATTTAATTTTGTTTTACATTATGATTTTGGGGTTTTTAGGCTGAAAATTCAGCTTGACTAAGAAGAGACTTATAAAATATGTATCACTGGAAATCATATTTTCTGCTTTGAAATTTATATGCCTAGTATGTGAGTTCAATCCACCCTCATTACATCTTTCGGATAATAGATTCTTTCATGTCCTTCTTCACCCAGCCCCTTCTCCTTTCTTTCTCTCTCTAATGTAATGTCCTCATTGAAATTAAACTATATGCAGTAATGATCCTTTTCAAGACATCATTGCTAAAATGTACATGACATTTTAAAATATTAGATTTATTGAGAAGAATTAATCCAGTCAAAACAGAGAGATAATGACATCTTTTTAAAGACCACAGTCAATTTATATGGAAACTAATATTTTATTTACGGCATAATATGTTAAAATACTTGGTGAGCAACATAAGGTGAATGCTCTGGACCTGATTGTTATTTTAAAAGGCTGAAATTAGTTTATCCCATTAATTTAACTGATATAAAGAATGGTATTATTGGAAACAGGCAAATGGTCAGACGACTTCTAAGACACTAACAGAGAAATACTTTGTTTGGTCTACAAATTCAAGATTTTCTTAAAAGTGCTACTACTTGGTGCAGCTCAGAAAAAGAAAAAGCCAGATAGAAAGCAGGCAACTCCACATGATATCTTTGTAGAACTGGAAGCAAAAGCAGAGATGTATGAACAAAACAGAGAAATATCGCTAGTCATTCAGGGAAAATACACCAGCTCCAAGAGCACAAGTGTTTGTTTTGTTTTTAAAAAAAAGAATTAGAACATGAATTTTCAAGTTCCTCTAACAGCTGTGTTGTCAAACAAAATCATGATGAAACAGTAGCACCCTTGGGCATAAAAGAATATGAAAGCCTTATTGTAACGGGATTGAGAAGACTGGAATGAAGAAAAGGGGGCAAGAGGAGGTTAAGGGGAGAAGGTGAAGAAAAAAAACAACATAGGATAAAGATTTCAAATAGATGTAGTTATAAAGCTACTGGCAAGCGATTGTGGCAGAGCTGTGATGGGAGAGAAGGGTACTGAGCAAATGTGATAAATGTCATAGGGTAGTGCTGCTCTTTCTCTTAAAGTCCTGTATCAAAGCTTCTCGGACTTTTGTAATTTTAAGCTAGTGCTGTGTTCTTTGCAGGTGTAGGACATCTTTAAAGCAGGATTTATGCTTGTGTTAGCAGAATAAACTCAGTGGCTGGATGCAAATCTGTTCTACTCTGGACTTTAAAAAAAATGCAGTTTGTTGAAGGGGTTGCAGATGAATATATAAAACTAGAAAGAGCAATGAACAAACAAAAACATCATAAGGAAAGATGAAGGAAAAAATGAAAGATGAAGGGCTTTTCCTTGAGTTGAGTTAATGGTGGTGGTGGAATCTGACAAACAGGAAACAAAGACAAGAAGTAAGCAACTTGATCATACCTAAGGATACACAACAAAGAACAAACAAACCGTGCTGGGAGGGTTGGACTTTCAAGTAACCCTACCTTGTTTTACGCTTCTGTCAGAAGCCAAACTTCATTTATGTACAGTGTAAAAGTTTTAAAGGTGAGTTTTTCAGTAAAGGGCCTGAAGAGCTAATGTTTAAACCTACTTTTCAGTAAGAAATTATTGATCCTGTTTCACATTTGTGTGTTATTTTTAATGAAGCACTACTGCCAGAAGCAATATATATATGTCTCTAAGCTTTCTGCTTCACTTCTCAGAACATGATCATTTAGAAGTGGTTGGGCAGACTCTGGTCCGTATATTTTCTTCCTGCTTGCTTGCTTCTTTCACGTAACATCTATATGGCAAGCTTCAAAGAGAGTCCTGAGCACAGTATGCCTATAGGCATAAGAAAAGGCTTAGTAGATAATTGAGTCCTCATGTTAAAACTGATCAGCAACTTGAAATAAAATGACTGCAAGAAATTAATATAAAGGTTCATGATTGATTGTTTGCAGCTTACAAGCAACTCTTCATCTGCCTATGAAGTATTAGTAACTGGAACAATGTACAGCTTAAAATGGTCTCAGACAGATCTGATAGTCGATAGGCAAATTGGAGCAACATAAACCTTTGTGCTGCTATGATTTAGAAGGACTAATAAGTACAGCTCACCTGCTAGGTCTTTTGATAGTTTGCTAACTTTGTGACACAGCAGAGGAACACTTGTTCTGGGCACCTTCTGTTTTTTCCTGATGCTGTGGAAGAGTGTGTGGTTAGTCCTTGTCCATCAGCAAAGAACAGTCTTGCTGGTCCCTATTGTATTACAGGACCATGTGCTTGTAACGCAGATGCCTTTGCTTCTGTTATGGCCTGCGCAGGCTGAACAATGGAGCTGCTATTTACTTTTTGGCAATTTGCTAGCTCAGGTGAGTTCAGCCATACATTCTTGTGCACCTAGCATGCAATAATCTTTCTTATTGGGGCTGTCATGAGGGTGGACATTAGTGAGTCATCTTCCTGCCTGGCCAAATCTTTCATTAATGGGAAACCTTCTTTTAAGAGTAGAAGTTTCCAGGCAGAATCTGGGCAAGGCCTTGAAACTGTTATTGTTACATGGAGCTATTTGAGACCAAGCACATAATTACTGAGAGCATCACAGAAAATACCACTGCTATTGTGTGATCATTAACCATGGAGTCTGGACTGAATTCAGCACTATCCCAGCTGCCCAGAGTCA
The DNA here is from genome assembly GCF_000687285.1 of Phaethon lepturus. NCBI lineage: Eukaryota > Metazoa > Chordata > Aves > Phaethontiformes > Phaethontidae > Phaethon > Phaethon lepturus. Next base: position 10,143 of record NW_010523912.1, read on the forward strand.
AGAAATGCAATTACTAGAGTAACTGTCTTAAGCAAAAATACCAGGATTTGTATCTTTGCATTTTGTATATATATTAAAATAGTTGCATGAATACTTGTATAGTAGTATGAATACTGTAGTTAGAAATGCGAGCTTTATTCTTAACTACATAGTAACTGAGCCTGTATTTCATATTTCATATTAAAAGGTAAAATAAGCTTCAGTAGGTAGTCCTATACTCATGATCAACAATAGATTTTTACTGGAATGCTTAATCGCATCCCTTGTGCCAGTATTTGAAATTGAGTTTGGATTATAGCATAATGTCATTTGACACTGGTAGCTCTGTAGAAATTTTAAATGTGTAAATGCATATGCATGAAAACCTGCTCAAGTGATTTTTCTATTCACTACAATGTACTTTGGAAAATCAATCATTAATAACAGTAATAATAAAAAACCAAGAGGTTATGCCCATCTTTTAATTTTGGGGGATTGCAGTAGCACCTGTGGGATTTTATCGTGCACCTCTGAAATGAGTAGCAAAACTGCTGTTGACTTTGGAGGCTACCCTGTTAGTATTTACAGCATGCTTGCTGCTTCTGAACTTTGCAGATGGTACCTGCCCTGGGCCTGGAAGGATCCTCTTTGACTTCATTTGGGCTTGGACAATGTCCCATTTTTTAAACTGTTTGTTAATCCCAGTGGCTGGAGGTCATAAAAAGGGGAAAGATTTGTACAGGCAACTCCAAGATGGATTTAAACTCTAGGCTCATGTCCCTGAAATTGCTTCCTAACAGAACATGCGTGCATGTATGGTGAACTTGAAAGCTGGGCTGATGGAGGACTGCCAGTTCTTCATTTATATAGCTATCACTTGTATTTGGAGTGCCTTCTAGTAGGTCAGTAAACCTTGGGCAGAGAACATCTGTATGTGTTTATACATTACTGATCTTTCAGATTCTCTGGTACATGCTCTTCCTCTCTCAGGGTTTTAAAGATACAAAGGCTTTGTGTGACTCCGACTACAGTACTGCAGAGCCCAGATTGTATTTCAATATATGCTATAGTCCCTATAGGGATTGTTAGATGTGTTAGATGAAAAAATCTATCAAAATAAAGTTGAAGGAAAAGGAATCAGTGCTAATGAATACAGAAGGAAGAAAATTATATAAACTATAAATGGTATAAATTTAACTGAGATTAAGTACTTGCAGCAATATGCATGCATGCACCTTTTTCTTGTATGGGGAGACATTCAATTTTCACTATATTGCATGTGATATTCATGGCAGGACATCTGTACGTGTTTATACATTACTGATCTTTCAGATTGTATTTCAATATATGCTATAGTCCCTATAGGGATTGTTAGACGTGTTGGATGAAAAAATCTATCAAAATAAAGTTGAAGGAAAAGGAATCAGTGCTAATGAATACAGAAGGAAGAAAATTATATAAACTATAAATGGTATAAATTTAACTGAGATTAAGTACTTGCAGCAATATGCATGCATGCACCTTTTTCTTGTATGGGGAGACATTCAATTTTCACTATATTGCATGTGATATTCATGGCAGGTATGTTATTTTGTACAGCAGGATAATATGATTCATCGAGCTATTTGCAGAGGACGGGAGGAAATAATAATAGGAAATAATGGTTGATTAATTGTCAGCTCAAATTCAGCCTCAGATCTTGATGTAATTTTCTAATATGGATACATGGAAATTTTGAAACTTGCCTACTTTCCTAGGGTGATAAAAGCAGCATTGCAACTGGGCTTTTTGCCTCTTTCTTCTCGTACTTTACTGTAAGACAAAATTTGACTACTCATTTCTTTGACATTTGTAAGTAGAAACAGCTTGTTGTGAAGCTGTGAATGGCTCCTGTTGTAGTGCACAAGCTGCTGCAAAGGGGAGATGTCACAGAGGCAATGATAATTTAATTTGGAAATGGGCTGAGGAATATTTAATATGATTAAATGAAATCAGTGTACAGAAAAAATCCTACAAGCAAAGAACCCCTCCTCCCCACACCCCAAAAAACCCACAACAGACCAAAAAACCCAATACCCTAACACCTTGGATTGTCTATTTAGGGATATTTTAAGTACATTACACTGATGAAGCACTGAAGATGTGATTTCACATCAGGACTGTGCAGATAGGTACTACTGAACCGGATAGGAGTGTAGCAAAATTCTCATGGGAGGCCTCTTCATCATCTTTACATCAGTGCAGTGTAATGAAAGCTAGGCACCTGGGCTTAGAATGTTTGTTAGGACCTCCTAAGTCCTAAGATTTTAGCCTTTTTCTGACTGCTGGGGGAGCAGCTCTCTCTTCTCTCGGTGTTTTTTTTGTCTCGGCCTCATTTTGAAAATTTTGCATTGCTCAGTCTGATTCCCTGTCACCTTTTCTCATCTTTCTCATCTTTCCTTGACATTGCCTAGGTCCTGAAGTATTTCTGAAGATCCAATTCCTGTTAAACTGAGAGCTTTTGAAGTAAGCATATGTATATTTAGAATTTACTGATGCTTCTTTGAAGAACTATTCTTGCACTCTTTGAATAGCTCTAATGAGTTTCCTTAGTTTGATTTAGAAACGTAACACAGCTCAGTGTTATTGTAAAGACTCCAGGTATCTTTCATAATATATCTTATGGAAATGTTTGACACTGCAAAAGAAAAAAGGGAAAGTCTGATTTGGGGGGTTTTATTTTGTTAGTGAACTGTCAGACAAAGAACAAACTAAGAAAAAAACTTGAAACTACACCCTACCATTTGACATAATATATATTGTTTAAAAATGTCTAATGTCAGCCAGATGTACTGCAGATAATAGGCTTAGTATAGGAAATTGCTTTTTATTTTCTGTGAGAATGACTCAGCACTTTATTACAAAATAGGATCTGTTGCTCAGTTAATGCAATGAATTAAATAAAATAACTTTCAGAAATTAGCTTGGGGAGGGGAATTTTGTCCCTGATGCTTTTTCGTCTTCTTAGATGTAAGTGAAGGGCTTGGAATTGAGCACAAAGGCATGGACACAATGAAGAAAACCTAACTATCTTTCATCGATATTCCTTAGGTAAATGTGTTAAGGAAACTTTGGTGCATTGTCCTTATCTTCTCATGCCACTGTGCATTAGTTCTCCAGATAAAGTTAAGTCCTTAAAAGGCACCCATGGCAACAAGAGCTACATATCAGAATTGGGTACTGCAGCGCAAATCTAAAAGTATTCTATTAACATCACTGGATGTATTCTGGGATTACGTTTAAAGACGATTTTTTTTCCTGGGAAAAGGTAACCAAAGCGATGTACTTTTCAGATAATACCCTTTAGGAACTTGGCAACATTTAGTGAAGTCCCTAGTTTGGTGTTTGCACATGAATAGACGTACTTCAGGAGTAATCTAAAAACTGAATGAAAAGAGAAAACTCACTGAGTGGTTGTTAAGTTCCTCTCCAGGCAATTCAGTTGCAAAATACGGTACCCAACACATTTTGAATAAGAGTATTTGTGCATTCAGTATGGCCTTGGTTGTTCTCCCATGTCCACAACCTCTCTTCCATCTTCATTCAAATACTGCATTAGCAGAAAATATTGACTCTGCTTACAGAAATACTTCTGAGTGACAGTGATCACAAAAATATTAATCAGTTGTCTTCAAAATCACACAGAAGGCCTGTGAAATATCAAATATGGTTTTTCAAAGTACCATCCCTGAAACTATATGTAGTCTGAGAATTTGATGAATACAATTTATTTTCCTTATATTCAGCCCTGTGACAGTTTTTTTTTCTTTTGGAAACAGAAGTGTGGCAGATTTTTCCTGTTTTGTGGGCTGGTGGGATTTTGATACTTTTTGGTTCTATTTTTCCACTGGGGAAGAATAATTACAGCCAGGCAAATTAGGGGTGAATTTGTAGTTCACTAGCTAGTCTGTGTTTGTGCTCAATGTAGATACTCTCAGTTCTTTACTCGATTGAAGAGAGATACTTTCTAATCACAGTAAGAATCCTTAGAACAAAAAAGGTAGTTATGAGGAAATAGTGTGATATGCACTAATGTCCTTGCCTATTTATATACAAACCTATCCTGTGTAGAAAAGCCCCAAAAGTATTACCTACAATATATATCCACGAGGTTTTTACCTGAGGCGTAATACATGAGAATCAAATAACTTACAATTTGTGTTATCAGTGATTTGTCCAGTTCTGTCTTAGTGTTTTCTGCATTAATTTTGTTTCTTGATTGATTGTTAAACTTGTTTTGTTGTTCTGGAGAAATTATTCAGGGGGGGTATAAGACATGTTGATGCCATCTGTTTGATATTTAATTTTTACCTACAGAGGTGATGGATTTGGAGTACTAAAACCCATTTCAGAATATAAGAAAATACATAATTGTAAATATCTCTTACTCCAGGGGGGATTTGGAGGCATTTGCCTTCATTACTTTCATTACTATGCTTACAGGAGACTTTTCCCCCACCCCCCCAAAATGCTCAGGATCTGCAACTCAGAGGTCATGGGTGATGACTACACTTCTACATTGAACCAGAGGAGTTATCTGATAATGCTAGAGCCTGACCCTTGCAAGTTTTCTCTACTGAAAAAACATTCACCAGGAATTTGAGATCAGTCCCATAGTGCCTAAATAAGATATGTAACTCTGCGTGGTTACCTCTATGCTTGTATGCATTCTCAGGCTTATTTGTGAGTAACAGAGATTGCTTTAAGGCAAGTAAAATGTTTTGTGCTCTGTGTGGGAAAGGCATTATGTATGTAAGTGTGTTCCCAGTTAAGCATGCAATTACCAGTTTTAGCTGGGAACTCAGGTGCATAACATCTGGAAAATTGCTGTTCATTCAGTATCTGTGTCAAATCATCGGTTATGCACCTGCAAAAATGTCTCACTTCTGGCTTTGTTGAGTAAGATTCCTGTGATCATTCACAAAACATGTACCAAAGTGGAGATGTTCTTTTTCCTGGGGCTAGGTTTGGTAATTTTTATCGTTTTAAAAAAAAAAAAATAATTTAACTTTATCAGGTATTTAATGTGTTTTTCTAATAAACAACAGCAAAAATTGCCTTGTGCTTTTGAGCCAGTTAAATGTTCATGATAGTAAGAGAAGCTCCCATTTGGAGGCAGGGACATTTAGGAATTGTCAATTCTGTTTTCTGTCTTAAAATTATTTGTTGAGTGATGGTGGAGGAAAAAAGCCACACACAAAGAAACCATTAAAGGGCAAACAAGACAGCGTTGCAGTAAAGCAAATAAAGCTGCTTAGCTTACATTTACCAAATGCCATAGGGAGTAGCTGCTAGTGAACTGTAGAATTTATTCAATTATAAATACTCTGAAGGGGTTTGTCTTGAATGTTCTGTTCATGTGGAGAAAGAAAGAAAAAAGAATCCCAAAATTCAGAAACCCGCACCAGCGTCTATGAGTTCATGTTTGCATATAAATAACTTGCAAGCAAGAACAAAGATAGGTGCAAGTAAATTATGTTTTTTATAGTACAGGGGTTACTGAGGAAAAAAACCTGAAGAGTTAGGCATTAGCTAACACCTGGGAGATGTTGTAAACCTAGATACATCACAGATTCAAAAACAATTAATAATTTGCTTAAGTTTTATCAGTGCAGTTGCTACTGAGTACTATAAAAGGGTGGTGTTGAGGCAGCTCTGGAGAAGAACAAGGAGAGCAAGAGGGAGTGAAAATGGAGGAGGTGAAGGATAAGAGAGATGGAGGTCTCATGGGAGAGGAGCATCCAGCCAAAGTAGGAACAAAAGGATAGGGGCCTGATGGAATGGGAAAACCTGGCCCTGTAGGGATGGTTATGGAACAGTGATGGACGTGGGGAGAAACAAAAGATGACGTTGGTGGGGAGGAGGAGGGAAACTGGAAGCAACAGAGATGAATTTAGGATGTTAATCATAGAATCATTTAGATTGGAAAAGACCCTTAATATCATTGAGTCCAACTGTAAACCTGACACTGCCAAGTCTACCACTAAGCCATGGTCCCTAAATGCCATGTCTACACATCTTTTAAACACGTCCAGGGATCATGACTCAGCCACTGACCTGGGCAGCCTGTTCCAGTGCTTGACCACCCTTTCGGTGAAGATGTTTTCCCTAATATCCAATCTAAGCCTCCCCTGGTGCAACTTGAGGCTGTTTCCTCTCATCCCATCACTTGACACTTGGGAGAAGAGATCAACATCCACCTAGCTTCAACCCCCTTTCAGGTAGTTGTAGAGAGCAATAAAGTATCCCCTCAGCCTCCACCATTATTAATATTAAAAATGTGACTAAACCATCTTTAGGAGGATATTTTGGCTTTATTTCAGCGGTGTTACCATTGAGATTCCTGAAGCATAGGGGAGGGGGGAAGAGATGACAGGAAAAATCAGGCCATTTAGATCCAGAGCGTGGCTGGCATGCTGACCTCAGGGTACCGTGCAGCAGGACCCAGCAGGCACTGTGTGAAGAGGAAAATAGTCTTTTCACTTCAAGGCAGAGGATGTGCTGGGCAAGTGTTATCTATACAGCATTGCTTGTCCTTCAGAGAAAGGGCAAAACCTGCTCTGCTGGTATGGTGTCTGCATCACAGGGCTCTAAGGAGGCTTGATCACAGCAGGGGGGAGGCATGTCAGTGCTTTCTTCATATTATGGTTGGAGCAGATTGCCCTGAATTATTCCACCCTGATGGTGTGCATCTCTCATGTTCAGACACATCTCCAGACTTGATCCCTGCCCCCATCCCCTTAGTATGTAAACCCAGGCTAGCAGCTATCCCATGCAGATAACCTTTATCTGTCAAATGTGGTCATGCCTCAGAGGCTCAGTCTTTCTGCTGCGTGCTAGCATCCAAAGGGTAGGAATTCTCTACTTTTGGCATCTGATGGTCTACTTGGAAAAATTCAGATGTATGGAACTGTCTTGGAGTGCTCCGTAGGTAATAGACACATCATTATTTCAGGTGTATGGAGCTTCTTCCCTGGCTGTTCACAATGAATTGCCATACAGTATTCTGGCTACAATTCTTAGCTGGCTGCTTTATTGCTGAGGTTCTGCCTGGCCATTGATAAAAGTTGTGGCCAGCTTGACACCAAACAATAGGCTAGATTTGTCTCCTGGCATTGACACCAGTGAATTTCTGTAGGACCTGAGCATGGCCACATGTGCCAGGTTCCATGAAACTGCACGTTATTCCTCTTCATATTGAGTTAGCACGTTAACAGAATTCCTGCAAGGTGGCATGACTCCTCAAATGCTTTGACTGATGTTGGTACTCTTGGCCAAAGAATTAATGGGAAGTGTGAAAGGAAAAGTAAAAATCATTAACCATGCAGAGAAATGTAACATCTGTGAGACTGGTCATCTCTAGATCTTTCCAAGCACAAGCCTTTTCATTTGTAAACCAATTTGTAAGTTGGTATTTTAGATTCTGAAGCACTCACAGACATTTTGAAAGAGCTTTTCTGAAAAGGATAAAACATTTGCCCTGTCTGTCTTAGACAAGTGAGCTTTTATCACATTGAAGACCAACCCCTGCCCACCACAGGTGCTGTACTAGTTCGATTGACCTCGACTCTTTAAACAGAAAGTGCTGTGATCAGATCTCTTGATTTGTGGCTAGGTACAAAAATTAACAAAAGATTGTATAGGAAATCACTTATGGCTCTGCTTTTCTCAGTTTAACTGAGAGTGGATTAATTTCCCTGCCTTGGCGTTCTAGAATAGATGGGAACAATCCTAACCAAAACTCTTGTCAGTTTAACATCAGTAAATCGAATTTCCTTCTTCCCCACCAAGACTGCAGCAATGTTTTTCTGCAGAGTCATTAGACAAAAAAGGAATTTTCATCCTCCTGTCTATGAAAAAGAGAGGTAGAGGAAACCCAGATGTTCTGCAGTAGCTGCAGAAGTTGGACACTACTTATATTTCTCTAAGTAATCAGCAGAGAACAAATTTATCCTTCTTAAATGAAGGCCCATATGCTCATTGATTGTAGCCATACTGTACAGGCTGCTGTCTTTCATGTACTGTCTTGAGGGCTAAAGAAGGCTGGAGGGAATAAATGTATTTGGCAATATTAAACCTTTTATTCCAGGAGCAGGAAAGCATTTGTGATTGTTGAAGCTGTCAGGTTTTACTGCAACAAGCTGAAACATCCAGGTAAATGATCTGTGACCTAACTATTATATGTGTCTTTTATCAACTAATACAGCTGCTCTTTGCAGGTTTAGGGTCAGCACATATTTAGATATATCTGTATTAGGACGCTGCTGAGTCATGTAGAAGCGTTATTTCCTTCCATGTTGTTAAACCTTCTTCTGGGCAGTGATGGCTTGAAATTATATATGGAAGCTGAAGGACCAGGCTTAGATAAATACGTAACTTGGAAATAGCATTCATGCTTCAAGTATTTTTCATAATGTGAAAAATTTCTTTGCTATGTGGATCGGTGTACTTGTAGGAAAATATACTGCGTCTTCACTTTGTAAAATGCTGCATGTTATTCAGAGATGCTGGGTGTAGTTTGAGAAACCAAGTTGTTCTAAAAAAGCAAGGATATTCAGATTTTGAGGAAAAGCTAAATACTTCAACATGTAGAGGAACATGTGGTGGAATTGTGGCTCTAAGCTCTATTGAGGATTGCCTCATTAAAGCTGTTTTTATGGGAGGAATACAGAATAATATTAGGCAAATTTTAAATACGTTTTTGCAAAACTGAAGATTTCTGGAATGGCACAAAATATCTTGATGTTTACTTGCTCGTTAGACTATGTCACAACAAATGTAACTAACTTTCCTGTATTTGTGGGAGCATGAAGAGAATTTTGCAGTATGTTTTTAATCAATTGTGTTTCTATTCCATATGTCAATAACATCTGTATGTTCATAATTTATGCTACTTCAAGTGTCTCAGGACAAAGCTGATCTTTGTAGTTATAAACATCTTGGAATTTATTAACAGATGCAACTGTCATAAAGCACTATTTGACTGTAATTTATTAACTATTAACAAATGTTTAATACCTCAGAGGACTGTCAAAGGTGAATGCTATTATCTAACTGTGTCTAGACTACTTGTCAGACTAGCAGGGGAATTGGCAAGTCTGCTATTTTTAGTTAGGATCAAAATAAGGGACTTGAACTAGAAAGTGAAGTTTGTGATATCCAAAAATATCAGGTAATCAGCATATCTTTTATCTCTGATTATGATCTCTTTTCATCGTATCTACAATGTATAGGAGTTGTATGAGTTTAATACTCACGGTATTTTAATAAGAGGTGCTGTGAGTATTACCACTGAGCAGTATGAGTGTTTCAACTATTTCTATGTATTTGTTATTTCTTTGAACATAAGAAAATAGCAAAATTACTGAAACATCCTTTTCTGAGTGACTATGATCAAGTCCCAAAGTTTGTTGAAGTCATCATGAGTGTCTCCTTTGATCCCTTTGACCTTTGGATCAGATTGTAAGCATTTCAAGTTCCCCTGTAATTTCTCTCTTCTTTCTTTGACGTAGTGACATAGTTGGGATGTATCCTGAAGTGCTCTGGGAATTGAATTGTTTTGCTTCTGAAAAATTTATTTTTATTGGAGATGTCCTTGGACTCTCATTCTTTGCTTTGAAAAAGTATTTAATCATCGGGGCATTACCCAGCTCCAACAGACATGAGTTACTAAGGTAGCTGATCTCAGTGAGGTTTCTGGTGTAAACATTTGTTGTCTGTATGAAAAGTGTTGGAGAATGGATGAGGGAACGCGGTCGTGGCTCCATGGAGGAGCCTTGTGATTCAATCTTGACATAAGTTAGCCAGACTAGGCCGCGGTGGAAAATTTCGAGTTATGCTGGCAAGGGAGAAAAGAAGGTCGTACTGACCTTGCACTGTGCAGGTAAACAGCTAAGAAGAAGTAAGAAAAACAGGATGGAACCCGGACCACATAGCAGTATCTGGCATTGGGAAGCTGGTAAACAGCTGGACATCTGCAGGGCTTGGCCTTGAGGAGAAGGAGCTGTGATAAACAGCTAAGAAGAAGTAAGGAAAACAGGATGGAACCCGGACCATGTAGCAGTAACTGCAAGTAGGAGGAGTATGATAATGTAATCTTTAGAGCTAAGCCAATGATTGTAAGACAAGTATGCATAAGGTAGAACTCAGTGTATAAATACGTGTAGGGTTTTGCAATAAAGTTGAAGCTTGCTTTATCACTCATATTGAGTCGGCTGCTTGTCTTCCCTCGCTCGTCGCAGAAAAGTATCATTTTTTCAAAAAGAAAAAAAATATTTTAAGCCATTAAAACTAGCTGATGATTTTTTACACCAAAGTAAATCACAACCTTCAAAATTCAATTACAAAAAAGGAAAAAGTCCTATTGCCCAAAATTATTTCTTTGTGCAAATGGCAGTATTACTCATAATTAGTGTGCACTCCAGGTTTACTACTTTGAATATCAGGAAAAGCTGAGTACCTCTCTACCCAGCAAGGTATCATGTTTAGTGAAATCCTGTGCTATTTAGCACACAACCTACAATAGAGAGATTGTGGGTTCACAACATATTTTTCTACCAGAAATTACGTTTCTCTCACAGTTAGAACCAATTGAATTCCACTCTTTTATAGCGAACACTGCGTGCGGTTGTTAGAACATGTTTGTTTTAGACCTATATTCTGCGTTTAGATCTGCACATTGGGTTTCCACTGAGGTTTTTATGTGTCCGCTGACAATAATAGAAAATCTCTACATGATACTACAGCTCAAGTGGATTAGGATGTGGTAACCTAAGAGACTGCTTCTTTTGCACGGCCATGTTTCTACAGCTAACAGGAAACTTGCCCAAGGTGAGTTTGTATGGGAAAGAGGAGTCAGGAATGTATCAGCTCCCTGCAGCTTCTGCCTTCCCACTTGGTTTGCACTACCAACATTTGCCTGCCTTCTTACCATCTACGTATGTAACTCTCATACTTTCTTCCTGTGGCATCCAAATTGGGGATTGGCATCTGGAGTGGCTGATCTAGTCTCAAATCATAATAACAATCAATATAAAATGCTAAAACAACCCTACAGCTCATTTCTCTCTTCAGCTTTGAAGAATTCAGTATGTTTATCATTTTGATATTTTTAATAAGAGTGTGTCTGTCACCGTTCTGTGCATCCAAGGAGTAAGCTTCAAAAACTCTGGTGGAAAAAACACAGTTATTAAAATCTAAACAAGAAGTTAGTATCTACCGAGTTTTGGTAGCATCTACCAAGTTCTGTTCAGCGTCCCTTGAAACCTTGAGGCACGTGTAAATACAGTATTATTCATTGTCATTGTACACCTTCCTACTGGAACAGTGATGAATTTGTCCACATGCATTTGCCTGCTGCGTTGATTGAATTTAGAGACTGCATTCAAATATGAGGTGTGCTTCGGAGCTGCAAAACATAGGCTTTGGCTGCTTGTTTCCAACCGTGGCATCTGGGTGATTGGCTCTGTCCTCCCCTTCGACCTCTTGTCCAGCTCTGCTGCTCAGAAATGTAGCAGCTGTGAAACTGTCCATAGGGGCTAGCGAAGGGTTAGCCAGCTGCTGGGTAATTATGCAGATGCCATTCTCAGGAATTTAGCTCCCTGTTTGATGTCTGGGAACATACAGCAAAACAGCATTCTGATTTTTTTTTTTTTTTCACAGTCTCTCTGCAGACCACACACTTGTAATGGTTTTAAAAGACTGCCTATAGGTATTTTCTTGGAATGTAAAAATAAGATCTCATACTCTGGCCCCTGAGCCAGTAAGTCCTAGGGCTGCTGTTACTTACTCTTTATATTTGTGGGTCTGTGACATATGGGGGTTATACTTCAGAACTACTGGGTGCTTTTTTGTTAGTTAAAAAAAAAGAAAGCTTTTTTTTTTCTCCAGGTAAAAGTATTATATTTATTTTCTTTTTCTCAGGACAGTGACAACTTAATCCAAGGCAGTAAGATGTTATTTCATATTATTAACACAGTTAGGTCTGCACCAAACCTCAGAGCATAGAAGTAGTCCATAACCAGGTGGGATGTTTCCTGTCTCTTTATCACTTCTATAGCAGGGTTTGCAACCCCTAACCAGCAGCCACCAGGGCCCGCACACCAAGATTTGATTCCTTTCTGCTCTGGTACCAGCAGGTGCCGAGTGCTTACCCTCTGCCGGGCCCTGCAGCTCATGCTCTTCTCCCACTGAGGTCTGGAGGCTTCTGCACAAGAAGAGGTTATCAAGATAAAACTCCGCAGAACTCATATGTGCAGCACAGGCTGAAGTCCTTCAACGGTCCAGTCTTTGCCATCTGGGGTTTTAAGTCCAGAAATGTTAGGGGATGAATTAAGGTGTTAATTAATAAAATATTTGAGAAGTCTTGGGGAAAACTTGGGTCATGTAATGGACTTGAGATCAGAATAACTTTGGTGGCGTAGTGTTTTGTAATGACTGTGCTCTATCCAGTGCTAACAGCCAGCTCCAGTAGTTAGACCTCATGCCTCAGCGCCAGTTCACTTTGGTGGCATGTGACGTTAAAGAATGAGTATTACTTGATGTCAGATGCACCCTTGTGTTGAGTTCCTTACAAATAACTTAAGCTAACTATCAGTACCCCTACAATGAGTTACACCTCACCTACAGTTAGACCCACTGCTATGTATTTACACTGCAAATTACAGGGTGAAGGCTGAGCTACTCAATCTACAAAACCAGTTAGCTTGAGTGCCAGTAGCAGCGTAGCTGTATCGGCTCCAGAACCTGCTGCAGCCTGAAATGCTACTGAGTGTAGGAGTAGAGGTATCAAAATCCTGCTGTGTGTGGGAGAGCCACTGCAGGAGGGACCCCACAGGCGAAGTTGCTCTGTGTCTACTGTGACCTGTGCATGTTCACAGGAGAAGTTGTGAGTGTGTTGCTCCCCACCAAAAAGTTTCTGTTTAAAAGTAAAACAGCAATAAAATTTGGAATGTTGTCAGAACCTGATTTTATGATGGCAATATTATAATAATGTTGACTTTTAATTAAATGAAGTTGACATATTTTAAGTCTGCAGATTAACCATCTGTTGGTGCATTAATGAATATCCTTCATAGCATCAGATCAGAACCCATGTTTTGTTATGTCTCGCCTTTTTTTTTTTAATTCCCCCAGATAGCTTTCTGAAACATATATTTGTTGATTAAAGCATGAAATATTGGCCAGAATCAATTTGGATTAGGCATTTACCCACTGCTGGGAAATGAACTTTGTGCACAGAATTGTATTTTCTGTACTTCTGCATTCCTTCTAGGTTAAAATATTTCTGAGCAAGAACTTTTGGTAGTCATCTTTACTACTTCTCTGTGCCAGATACCTTCCTTTGAAAAACACCTACTGATTTATGCTCTGTGAGAAATCTCTGTTAACATACATATCTTTTGCGTAGACAATTAAACTTGGAAGTTCTTCTTGTTTTCTTTATGAAGGTGGAATGTTTCAAATGACTGTCTTAAGTAAAATATCTTCCTGTATGTGTTTTGAATATTGAATTTTTATCTTCAGCACCAGATGTATTGTGCATAAAACAAACATTGTTTTGTAAAAATGACTCCTACAACCAGCAGCTAAACAATATATTTCGTTCCATAATGACAAAGAAAGTAACTGTAAAGATGTTATGCCATAATTTGCAGCTGCAGCTTGCTTTGCTTTAGGTATTTATACTGCTCATTATTGATATGAATTTTCTGTTTGTAAAATGAATTAATTTTACTGTAACTTAATCTAGATGAGCATTATTTATCCTCTATTGCCCTTCTATAGGGAATAGTTTGGATATTGAATGTGCTTCCTGACTTACTTTCAGAATGTAATTTTTTTGTAGATTCTTACTGTTTCTGTCTTCGTCTTAGACCCTTTTGTGAACACCAATTAAGACGTCTCCCTTTCTTTGCTGGAGATCTAATATTTGGTTTTGTTGTTGCTATCGCAACATCAGACAAAACCCCTTCAAGTTGATCGTGCTATGCAGAACCCGTCCATTATGAGGTTTGTTGACATTGTGGTCTTTGCAGGTTTCAAAGGATTTTATTAAAAGTAAACAAGTGTATTCATCATTTCTGCTGTCGGGTGAAGGTATGCTGCTTAATCTAAAGATAAGACAAGGTATGTAGATTGTGTCACGCACATCAGCTAGGTGGGAAACACATACGGGCTCTAGGTGGGAAACGCGTACAGGTTCCTCCAGTACAAATTCATCAGCTAAGTTTGTCCAGCAGCCACCGAGGTCTGCAGAGAGCAGCACATTTCTGTGTGTCTCCATAGGAACAAGTTAAAGGCAATCATGGTATATGCTCAGGTTATATATTGGTTACTCGTGTTAGCATATGGGTCTCTACAAGCAAGTCCTGTGGTTATACTCTCCTTAGGTTCTTCCGAAATCTCGGAAATCTTCTTCTTCTGAAATCCTCATTAGATCATCTTCCACAAGGGACCTGCTATAAATTCCTAGCTGGTTTACAAAATGGCCAGATACAGCTAAAGTGCCCTGGAGCAGCCATTTGCATGGCATGGTGTTTGCCAATAAAAACCTCATGGTGTGGTCCAGAAGAACTTGCTGCATGAAGAAGCTGAGTGATGAGCAGCTTTGATAGACATCTTGTTTTATTGTAACCCCTTTCTCTGCAGCAAGGGTCACAGTGCGACTCCCACGATGAGGGACAGAGAGAGGAAGAGCTCTGTGCCTGAACTCCCCGAGGAGGTGGCCTGATATGCTGATAGTTTAAAATCCCTAAAAGTCAGATGCTGTCTGAGTCAAGATGGAGATCTGTCAAAATAATGGGGAAGTAAAGGCAACCCTGTCTAGGGCTTTAAAGTTAACAGTACCATTTTAATGTTAATTTTCCATTTTAAAAAGCAGTCTTTGAAAACATCTTCTATATATCTGCAGGGATATGCACAGTATCTCCCATTAATTTGACTAATTCTACATTTAATAATGTTATACTGCAAACAGAACTCACCAGTTAACTGTTGGATTTATTCTAACATTTGAAGAAAAAAAAACCCTCTTGAGTGTATAAGAAAAATATTAGAGTTTTTTTTCTTTTAACGGGAAAAAAGCTTTGCACTTCTGTTAGTATAAATGTTGTTAGGCTTTGATATACACATTTTTCATGCCTAATAACTGATTGATATCATTCATCAGTATAATTTGAATCATTGTTATCCTGAAGGGAATTTCCTGATTAAAAATATTTATCTCTCAAGAAGATGAAAGAATGCCAACATGTAATAGATTAGCAAGTCAAATTTTCTAAATTCAGTGCAAAACCAGAAAGGAAAAGGTTTTCTTTTCCTCTTGCAGCAGCAGAGTGCGAGGAGCTACTAGCCTCCCCCTCGCCACATTTTCCCTGCATCGGAAGGAAGAAGCTTAAGCTACTTGGTGAACAATTTTAGTTTTGAGATCTTCCTGGTAAACAAGCTGTCAATACTGATCAATCCAAGTGCCAGTTCAGCTGTGAAAGGGATTGTGCCTCAGCTACTATTAAGGACTTGTGATAGAAATTAAGTTCATATCCTTATAGGTTTTCCTTCTCATTGTTACCACCTGCTCAGAAGCATTATGGCAATTCCTCTGGAAGCCAAGACTTCACCCTGTGCCTGTCTGTCACTCTTTCAAATTCCCTCCCTTCAGCTCTTGAATATCAGTTCATTTGAGTAGACTGACAGCTGTACCAGAGAGCTGGCCTGTAGCTGTAGCTACTCCCTCTTCAGAAGCAGTTTAACCCAGCCTGGTGCTGTGTCGTTTGAAAACCTGAAGCTGTGGGAAAGATTTGTGAAAACTAGTCAGGGTTCCACCAACAAGGCCAGGTCAGGCTGCAGACCCCCGGTCCTTTAGTGATGGACTCTGCAGCCAGCTGAAGGTCAGTGGCTGTTGCTGGTTGCAGCACAAGTGAGCACAGATCTGTCTGAGCTGTACTGGTCGCACTGTGTTGCAGGTGCCAAGGTGATGGTAGACTAAAGCAACCTGTGGAGGCAAAACAATGAGGTTGCCAGGGAAACCTGATTTCTTGAATCTGAATGAACATAGAATATGAAATATTGACATAAATACCGTTAGGTTAAATTTCCTGAGGATGGAAACTCAAAATAAATAAAAAAAACTTGTCAAGCTTTATTGTTTCTCTCTGCTGTGGAAATTCTGTCTCATCTGTGTGATGAGATCTTGTCAACAGAGCTTATATTCAAGTGTTGTGTAGTTTCTGTGTGCAATCATGGGAGCCTAGAGAGCAGAGCACACAAGTTTATGGTTAAAATCATAAAATCGTTTAGATTGGAAAAGACCTTTAAGATCATTGAGTCGTACCGTAAACCTAACACTGCCAAGTCCACCACTAAACTATGTCTCTAAGCACTACGTCTACACTTCTTTTAAATACCTGCAGGGATGGTGACTTTACCACTTCCCTGGGCAGCCTGTTCCAATGCCTGACAACCCTCTCAGTGAAGAAGTTTTTCCTAATATCCAATCTAAACCTTCCCTGGCAGAACTTAAGGCCATTTCCCCTCATCCTGTAAGTTGTTACTTGGGAGAAGAGACTGACACCCACCTGGCTACAACCTCCTTTCAGGTAGTTGTAGAGAGTGATAAGGTCTCCCTGAGCCTCCTCTTCTCCAGACTAAACAACTCCAGCTCCCTCAGCTGTTCTTCATAAGACTTGTTCTCCAGACCCTTCAAGAGCTTCTTTTACCCTTCTTTGGACACGCTCAAGCACCTCAACGTCTTTCTTGTAGTGAGGTGCCCAAAACTACAAGGGTGCAGCCCCACCAGCGCTGAGTACAGGGACACCATCACTTCCATACTCCTGCTGGCCACACTATTTCTGATACAGGCCAGGACGCTGTTGGCCTTGGCCACCTGGGCACACTGCCGGCTCATGTTCAGCCGGCTGTCAGCCAGCACCCTCAGGTCCTTTTCCGCCGGGCAGCTCTCCAGCTGCTCCTCCCCAAGCCTGTAGCATTGCGTGGGGTTGTTGTGACCCAAGTGCAGGACCTGGCACTTAGTCTTGTTGAACTGCATTCAGCTGGCCTTGTCCCATTGATCCAGCCTGTCCAGAACCCTCTGTAGAGCCTTCTTACCCTCAAGCAGATCAACACTCCTGCCCCAAAGTGTGTGAGGACTCCAAAATGGCTATGTTAAGACTCCTCATATAACACTTTTTTTTTTGTTACTTTCTTTTTAGTTTCTGTTGGTTAGTAAGGAGTTAGTGATCTATGGTTTGGTGGAGAGAGCATATTGGAAGTTCATGTTTTATAGTGAAAATTCACTGGCTAGAAATAATGTTTTCATGAATAAACATCATAACCAAAGTTGATCCAGAAAGATGACATTAAAATATATGTCTCTGAATATCTAGCACTATAGAGATGGGTTCATTTGGCATTATATTACACTTGAAGTATACAACATTGCTGCATCCTTATGAGCCTGAAGTAATTTGTTCTTGTGCGTGACTATTTTTTGAAGTGCGGGGTTCTGTTTTGCTTTAACCAAAGACTTCAAGGTTGAACTGCAGAATTCTAGTTTTCTGGTTAGAGAGCTAAACACGTTAGGGGGAAATAATATGAAGTGTTGCAGAATTTGGGGGGCTTAGCTGGATGCAAACTCTGCTCGTATTCTCTACTTGTATAAGCTTGTTTTGCCCAGCAGCTCCCTTTACCAGTGACTGGAGCAAGAGAAAAAAGTGGTAAGAGTGTGTTAGCATGCTGTGAAGCCACAGCGAATAACCTATGCTCTGAGAAGCGTGGTTGTCTTCTGGGAAAGAACCATGACTTAAATAAGGGCTATAGTACATGTGAAGACAATTATCATTTGATTATGT
Organism: Phaethon lepturus; assembly: GCF_000687285.1. Lineage (NCBI taxonomy): Eukaryota > Metazoa > Chordata > Aves > Phaethontiformes > Phaethontidae > Phaethon > Phaethon lepturus. Next base: position 28,007 of record NW_010523912.1, read on the forward strand.
GCATGTCTGGCCTCAATTTCTTGTATGCCCCTTTTATCTTCCTAGGATGGAATCTCAGTATAAAAGGAAATAATGTCATGGGAAGCTGTTGCTGTAAGATTTTGACAGCTAGAAGGAATTTAGATAAATCCTTCATGTAGCCAGGCAGAAATACTTAAAGGTGGTACAGAACTACATTTCTAAATGGGGAAAGCTATGAGGAAAGTTCAGGCTCTTATTTTAAAATGTGAGATTGGAATAAAATTTGAAATTCTAAGTAAATGAAGACAAGCTAGCACAAGGGAAGATACAGCTGTAGCAACACTCTACTATACTAAAGGTAATGTCTGTGGATGTACTGACTCAGGTAGTTTTGCCCTGTTCTCATTTTTACAACATAGACATGCATGAAATGGATCAAAGTCTACTGTCACAAATGTCAACATTAAGCTAAATCTAAGTATATTTAACGTTAAAAAAAAAAAAAAAAAAAGTAGGATTTACTCCAGGACTAAACTGTGGTAAATAAAGGAGATCAGGCACTGTATTATGAAAGCTTATGGTACAGGCTACTAGGGTTCATAGATAAGCATAGCACTTCCATGTGTGTGTCTCTGTAAAAAGCATAAACAAGAATTTGAAATGCTGCAGATGAGATCGTGAAGCTGGGGATCTGTTGCCACTTTTGCTGTTAAGTGTGTGCAAATCTGAGGAGGACTTGTTGCCAGTACATCTATCATTCCATTTTCCTCCAGAGATAATTTTCTTTAAAAAGTGGATACTACAGTACAGTCCTTGTTTTTTTTTTTTAAGCATTGCCACTGGCAAATGTGGACCTTCATGACCAGAATGGCAATGTATCAAAGTCTCGGTCAGTGCGTGACTTCAGCTGAGCACGACTTGGTCAAATGGTAGGAGGGCGTAATGAGAAGTACATCAAACCATGGAAAAGAAATCACATAGAAGTGATTTGGATTAAAGTTTAAATATACATAAACTGTATCTTAATAACATTGCTTAGTGTTTCTTAGCCACATGGGTTTCCCTTTCCACATGGAATACCAAATGTTAAAACTTTTTCCACTTCTAAATCAGAACTTCAAAAGCAATCACCGTCTCTGACAACGGCAGCTATTTGGTTAGTATCTGAGCTTAATTGGAGCTGAGCTTGATTGATTGTCTTGTATTAAGTGTGTCGGAATCATGCTTTTGTTAATATAACTAATATTTATGAAATTTTGTTCCAGTTTGCTGTAATTTACAGTTTATCATTCCAACTGCATCCTTCTCATGCAAAACTCAAATGAAAACTGACAGTTCTTCACAGAGTGTTTCTTCAGAAACTGTCTCTTGGTGAATACTATTATCAGCAGAAGTTTAGGTTGTTGAGTTTTTAATAGAAGCTTCTTGATGTTATTTAAAATAACCTGCAGAAGTAATTATTTAGACATAAATAGCATGTAAATAACTATGGTTCTCTCTCTACAGGAAGAAAGTTCTTTACAGAAACATTCAAAACATACCTTAGATGTAGGAACTGTTGATGGTATTTCTTGCTGCTGGTGACAAATTGACAACTGCTTAACCAGCTCTTGGAAATCTGTGTTCATTATCTGCTAATAATTACCCATTGACTTGTGTGCTCTAAGTCCTTAAACTTTAACCTATTGTGGGCAAAGGGAGAGGGAACACAAAACTCCTTTTTTTCCTCAACCTGAGAGCTATGAAACATCCTGAATATAAAATGCAGAATGGGAATTTGGGTTTTCTTTAAAAAGATATCATGTCCTAGATCTTCTGTCATCTTTCATGCTGGCTTTGCGCTGTTCCGGCAGATAGGAGCAGCAGGGCAGCTGGCACAGCCTACTGCCCAAGGAGTGTGCTGGAGGGAAGAAAATCTCTCGGTGGCATCGTGCCAGGAGAACTGTCTTTCTTCACTCCTCTTTGCAGCCTGCAATATGAAATATGTGTCAGAGCACACCCTGGGGAGCAGGGGCAGGGGAAAAAATTTTGGCTAGAGTAAATCCCAGAGCTGGGAAGGGCTTTGTTTATTGCACTTGAGCACAGTTTAGGGCAGCCTTGAGGTGGCTCCAATTTGTGATTTGATGATACAAGGAAAAGTGGAAGGCCAAGTTATAACCACCAGTGCACGAACAGGATCAGGATAAGCCCTACTATGAAATGTTCATCTTGAATTTATTGAACGTCAGTGTAGGAAGACAGCATGCACAAACTGTAAAGACAAATATAATAGAGTTCAGTTATAAAGTTTGAAAAATAGAAATAAAACTTCCATACCTGTTCCTCAGAGTGAATTGGAGGTACGGCTAATTTCAGAAATAATTCTTCAAGGAGAGTAGATGATAACAGGAAACCTGTGTGACTTCTACTATCAGCCAGCCTGATTTTTGAAGTGTACAACAACAATGGAGAGAAATTTCCCATAATCTCATAGGAACCCTATTGCTGCACTCTGTGATATATTTTCATTTTCAGAGCAAAAGCATATTAAGGAGTATTGAAAAGCTAAATTTCAACACAACTTCAGAAAGAAAGGGTCAAGATTGCAGCCAAATGATCTGTTTAAATTTAGTTGCCAAGGCAACACTTGCAAACTGTTATGAAATTTGACAGAAATCTTCCTATAATGTATATGCATTCATATAAATACAAATTGTGTCAGAAAATATGAATGTTAGGATTAAAAAAAATAATGTATTTGACAGATAGGAGATATCAGAATTAAAATTGCCTTCTATCAGTAATCTAGTACCTATTTGTATATAGTAGCATTGTAAAACAGATTTTCCTGTGGGGTCATGCATTATTTTCTCAGAAGTCTTAACATAGTGAGGAAATTCTCAGTTCTTCAGTGCATAGTGCATGTACTTGTACTTTCAATCTTCCCTGATGTGTATCTAACTGTTGTATTTAGTGCGTTTCATTGCAACTTCTGACTAAATAATCTGCATCCTAATTATCAGTGATGTAGTAAGAATTTTGTATTAGAGGGCCATGGTCTTGAAGTGATGCATAAACTTTAACAAATTTATCCTAACTGTACTTAAGGAGAAGTTATTGCCTTATGTCTATTTTGCAAAATACATGATTGACTCTTCAGGAGATTATAACCAAAACTGTCAAGCAAACAGTTGTTTGAAGAGGCATGATCTGAATTTTCAGAAGTGTTAAGTTTCTACGGCAGTGTTTCCATTCAGAAAACCGCTTCAGTCAAATACAGTTGCAGTTTGAATGCTTAGCACTTCTGTAAATCTGGCCTCAGGTGTTGCCCACTGTGCATGCAGGAAATGAGAAAGACACAATTAGTAGCCATCTGTGAAATGTTTGTCCAGCATCACACTGGAGCTTGATGGCAGAGATGGGGATGCAATCCAATTCTCCAGAGTAGCATACGATTGTCTTCACCATCAAACCATCATTTCTCTTCCGTCTGTCTCCAACTCCATTTATTAACTCCTTGCAGCATTGGCGACAAATGAGACATGGACAGCAACCTTCACTACTCATCCCTGATTCATTTGTGTTGTGTGGTCTGTATGGTCCCACGCTACACACTGGATGAAGCACTCATCCTGCGGGAGAGGAATAAAAAGTACCTTTGGGAAATTAAAAACCGATAGTATATGGAGAACTAAATATAGGCATTTTGCCTGGTTTTTGAGTACTTGGCATTACATCCTTAGTATTCTTTTAGCGCAGGTCTTTTGAGTTTGAAATATTTTATTTTATATACATGTGTGTGCATTTGTATGCTTCTGTATTTAAATATTTTCTGCAATAATGGGGATTGTTTCTAAAATCACATGCAAGCTAGACACATGTTTGAAATATGAGGTATTATAAGGCTTATAGTTGAGGAGTTGACATTATTATTTAGTAGTAGTAGTAATATTTTAAGCTTTGACTTGAGAGTAGAAATAGGCAGTTCCTAATCTGGAAAACACAGACCAAAAAGAGAAAAGGAATCAATACATCTTGGGAGTTAATTCAAAACAGAATGTCAAAGCGATGGTACCAAGGAAAAATGTTTCAAGAACAGAATTGAATAACGAGTTCTTCTGCTAAGAACCTGAAGGTAACTCTAAATTTAGAAAGTCAGTAGTTTCCTGTTGTTTATTGTATGAAGCATGCCTTGGTTTCACAGGTTTGCTCTTCTACATTGAGACAATTTGCTCTGTTGCAGTGCCCATCAAGGAGCATTAAGGTCTGGACATGACAAAGATGTGGGGTTTTTGGTCTCCTGCAAGTTTCCCCAAGGACCTGATAATAATAGATTCTGTGTCAAGAGAATGTCAGGAAAACAGCTTGAATCTCAGACACTCAGATGGCTGCTTAATCTAAATCAGTTTGCCAAATGCATTTTCATCAAGATTTAGAACTTGAAAACAACCCTGTAGATTTTTTTTTTTCACTCAATAGAATGTTCAGATCTATTAGACTGGCTATTGCTTAAAACTTTGAGCTGTTAACTGCTTAGATAAACTACAAAAAAAATCTGTGTGCAATGCAATACCCACAGGACATGGCTGGTGAGCTCTCTTGACGAGGCTTTGAGGGCAGCAGCAAGTGGAGGTGGTGTGCGAGCACGGCCGAATTCAGAATATGGGGGTCAAGACAGAGTGGGGGATAGGTGCATCAAAAAGCTGAGATCTGGACTGAAGCCACCAGGGTCCCTGTGTACAAAAAACCTTGGAAGTACTGTAGTCCGCAGACTCTGCTTTGTGCCTTTAGGATCTGTCTGCACTCAGGGTTTTCTGTCACTGAAACCAGTCAAAGCCAGCTCTTGATGTTCTCCAGCATCTGTGTAAACAGGATCACTAGCTGATGACACACCACTTGCTGGTCCCCAGTGGGTCACTACACTTTTTGGTGTGTTAAATGGCGTATTCCTAGTAAACACAAGCACTCTCCAGCTGGGCTTGCAGCTGAACCAAAGTCCTGTGACTACCCAGTTATGTGCTGAGGCCTGCTATGTACTTACCATTGCACTAACAAAGTCCTGATACTTGTTTTTATTACTGTTTTCAGTTATCCAGAGCCAAGGCAGCAGAAGTAGATCATTGTCTAGGATATTTTCTGTAGACACTTTTTATTAAACAGAGTCCAGCAAACAGACAGTTGCAACAACAGTTATGGTTGCTTAAGTCTTCTTAATGCTACCACATAAACAGCAAAAGGGTGACAGCCTGTGATTATCTGTATTTTATTACCAAGACAGGATAGAGCACTGGGACTGCAATATTATTTTAAAAAAAGAAGATTTGATTTAGTGATGGAAGTCATGATCCAAGTCAGAATTTGACACAACAGTTTTTGTTGCGCTCTTTCATATATTTAACGTAGTGAACTGAAATGAACTTTTTTTTATGTGGAACTTCAGTCACTGTGTATAATAATTCTGGAAGCCTACTTGGTTAATATAATAATTGTATGTCTGCAGAGGAGCTTTAGGCAAGGATACTGATCACAATACTTGGTGACAAACTGTGATGTTGATAAATACATAGAAAATGCATGTGTGAATATGATTCATATGGATATATTGCATGTAAATGTTACTGGACCCACCCTCAGTCCAAATGAGAGACAATTAAATGCTCCATAGTAGAAAGCATACCGTGTTATAATTAGGGATAAAAGTCAGGCCTAAAATGAGGCCTAACTCAAGGATTTTTATTCTAACCACTGTAGTAACTTTCTTCCTGGAACAACGTAGTCATTTCTACAGATACTGTGTTTATAGAGACTATGTAATATTGTCAAAAGGCACCATTAGGAGAATACATGGGTGAGTAGGATGAACACAGCATTGTTATATTTAGCTTGAACATCTTGGGATCAATACTGTTAAATGCCTTAAGAGAAAGTTCTCCATACTGTAAATTTTGTAGCTGGATTGTGAATATTTGGGCTTAAAAGAACAGTTTTTATTTACAATATTCATATCTGTATTCTGTGTTTAGCTGGAAAAAACAGGGAAGAAAAAACCTAGAGGTAAGAGATTTCATACGTGCTGAAGTATGAATTACTGTTTCATGTAATATGAATTGTCTATTGAACTGAAGTGACTTACCTTTTTGTCTCATAATTCCTGAGGGTAATTGCCTTCTCAAGTGGTAGACAAGTAAAGTAATAGTATAAAGTTCTCTAGGGAAAAATAGTATTGATTTGCTCTTGTTTGCAATTAATACAATGTTTTTCTTCTTATGTTAAAGTCTGTAGTTAATGAATGAATTCAGTTCTGTGTATATATCTGGACATTCAGTTGTTGGTGACCCGGAGACACACATGAGCTGGTACCAGAGAGTAAAAACAGCAAAAGAATGCCAGCTTGTATGTTAAATCTTTAATACCTCTTTAAACCTTAGGCAGAAACCACGTATAACCAGCAAAATGATCTGAAGTTTTGATGTTATTAAACCTGAATTAATCTAACTGAAATCAAAGTACTTCTGGGTAGTTTGGTATGCAGAATAACGATAGTTACTACTGCTAATTTGTGTAGTGCTTGTATGAGATAAGCTTAACAAGGTTTAGCCGTGACTTCTGGTATCAACAATGGCACTGCTGGAAATAATGCAAGGCGTCCTCTTCCTTTTTATTACATACTGTAATGGGGCTCAAAAGTACTATGCTATTTGTGCTGTTGTTTACAGTGACAAGTCAAGCTGAAGAACTGAGCAGACTATTTTAAACCTTGCGGTACTTTTGCAAGAAAAAGTGTGTTAAATTTAACATCTTCAACGAATTCTAGTATGAGTAATTTAAATGGTTTTCCTGAAATTCTAGTATGACTTGTATAACGCACCTGTGTTCAGGTGTTTCTTTTTAACTTCATTTTGAATGAATCTAAGAGTCTTGATGAGATCATAAAACTATTTTGACAAATCTCAAGAAAAACTGGCCTGAATTAATGTTTTATTTTGAAGCCAAATAAAAGTAACTTCTCATACGTTGTGAGAGCTCAGGATGTTTCTGAGCTTAGATGAATTAAAACTGATAAATCAGTCTCAATAAATCCACACAGTGCTTAGATAGAACCATTTCTTCTGTAGTTCCTATTACATGCCGTGCTGTATGAACACTATTACTTTGTTACAGAATGGAACTTCAATGATTTGTCCCAGAAGTGATTAACTCATTGTGTTAGACAACAAGCCACTAGGAAACTGATTTTTTTTGTTGTTGTTGTTTTTTTGGTTTTTTGGTTTTTTTGTACCATAAGCATTGGACATCAGAGTTACACATTTGCCATCTGTAGGTACATAGCCTATCATTTTTGCTGTATTTTCTGTTAAAGGTATATAGGTTAACTGAAATTTTTAAGGGCATATAGGAGAATGAAAAATGCCCCGTTTCAACATTAACTGCTACATTGTCAGCTTAGAACACTTATTGGCTAAAGCCTTTGGATACTGAAGAATCTTAAAAAAATAGCATGTATAACTGGTGAACATCTGTCATTATTGGACATTAGCATCTCTCCCATGCTCATAATCACCATCTTGGGAAAATGCCCAAGAAAAAGCACTTTGGCTATTTCTGCTGTGCAGTTATCATATTGTGCTATAAAAGCAGCTATGGATCCTTATCAGTCACCACCATGCACCAATCTTGAAAGTGTGTCGACTTTGGCTTCAGTCGTTCGGAGACATATCTGTACTGCACTCATGGGCTTCCCCAGGGATCCAATTTCCCTGGCTAGTGCCTAGTGATGCTAGTAGGGTGCCCCATCTGGCGCATGTGGGTGAAACCTCCGGAGCACCCACCCTCCAAAGTGCGTGCAGACAGTTTGGATGACTCGCACCTCACAGGGACCCACTTGCAATGACCCAATTCTGCCAACATATCTCTCTAAAGGACATATGGCATGGCCCACACCATCCATCTCCCACTGCTTCTGGGATGCATCCACACACAACATGCTGCTTTGGAGAGTTGCTCTGCCCAAAGCTCAGGGAGAATGATCTATGCCTTCCTTTCAATATAGAGTGTGTACGTGCCAAACAGTTTTAACAGAGGTATCCACAAATCCACGTGGAAGGTCAAGAAGGTCTATTCTGAAGCAATAACAACGGTTCACGGAGGTAATCCTTTTGCAGAGAAGATCCGAAAGGGCTTTGAAAAAGAGGCTATAGTCTGAGATGTGGAATAAGTACCTCTTTGGGAGGAGAAGAGAGAGGGAAAGGAAACACATCAGACTTGAGGAATGTCTTGTAAGAAAAGTGGTCAAACATCTTGCACATCTGCACAATTGCAAACTTCCCTTAACCAGGTCCTTAGACAGTCTTAGAAATGTTGTATGGCCAGTGGGAAACCTCTTTCTGGGGAGCGTGCTTCAGTCTGTCTGTGGACCAACAGCTGCCAAAATATCTTCACCAACTCTTCTCTAGAGCTGTAAGGTAACCAGGAGGAATCCACAGTGAGCTACAAGAGTTTATTTGGGTCATGCTTTTTTCCACCCTGAATGAGGAGGGAAGGCCTGCATCAATAATCTCTGTTAGGTAACCAACAACAGCCCCTTAAGGAGTAGAAGTAGCATGTCAATGAATCTGTTTCTGGCTCACCTTATATTATGAATGACTTGAAACTAGGTGAGGGATCCTGAGAGAGGACTGCAGGATAGAGTTAAGAGGCAGTAACTATGCGAGGGTTGTTCCCTGACCCAAACTTCCAATAAGTGCTCTTGTGTTCCAGACTGACATATGATTTAAAAAAGATGAAAATAAAAAAGCTGAGGAATACTGGTGACCTGTTTAAGGAGTGACAGCTTTTTAAATTTTTTTTTCTTTCCAAAATATTGTATATTGAGAACAAGGATTTTATGTTGGCTTTGTCATCTCTTTTCACTAGTGCAGAATGAGACTGCAGAAAAAGTAGTGTCTCTCTACTGTGCACTCCTTGCTTCGTGTGGCTTAGGGTGGACTATATGGAAATAAGAGGTGGAGAGCTACGTCCTGGATTACAAATGCTTCAGAGAATGTCTCAGACTGGCTAGGGTACAAAGTGAGGCAATAACATAGGACCAACAAGACTGTCATGCCCTTCTGGAGCAGTAGATGGAGGTTGAGATCCCTCAGCATTTTAACTGGTGCTGAGACATAACACCATGAGTCTTTTGCTACCAGTGGTCAGGACTATTCCACCACATCTGCACTTGCTCCCAGGCTATGTCCTGCACTCTTTGGACTGCTGAATCAGAGTTCAGCTGTGTGATTATGGCTTGTCATGATGTCGCACAGATCTGAGCATGGATGCATAATCTGATAATAGATGTGTTCTGAGTGCATGGCTCATATTTTGTAATGTAATGTGTAATGGCTCACAATTTTGACACAAGGACTGAAAAAGAGGGGGAGGAGAGCCTAGTAACTTAATTTTTGTTTGGCATGGTTAGATGGCCTTTCAGATGGTCTTTCAGACTATCAGTCTTTCTGAGGGATGTTTTATTTTTCAACTTCCCATACGGGTCAAGACAGATATGGTTTGTATTTATTTTCCTTTTCTTTGTTATCTGCCCCTCCATGAAATTAGCCTTTAATATAGAAATAAATCTGAAAAGATCTTGAGGGATCTTTTTCTGTGGCTAAGTGCTTTCTTTTAGAATAGTACCAGTTTGTATTGACCACAGTAAATAAAGGTGGCCTGTATGAAAGTGTTTCATAGCTGTACTTTGAATATTGTGTACTTGTCCAGTAAGATAATAAAAAATAATTTTATTTATGTCATCTGACTGTGCTCTGAGTAAAATATCCCAGTGTCAGTGCAAAGGGACTTAACTTTTTATAAATGTTCCCTTTTGTATTTGTTTTTTGTTTGTCTTCTCAGTGGATGGGTAATTCCATGCAGTGCTGCTGAATGTAGAACCTCTTTCAAGGTTAAGTAGTCCCTTTCCAAGGCCTCTACAGTTTGCTTGCACTTAAAAGGATATTTTTTTTATACTTGCTAACAAAGTGTTTCTATGGTTTATAACATATTTTCTGAATTTACTGCCCTGTATGCAAATGTGATGGCCCCCAATGGGACTTTGCAACTGTAGGAGCTTCCAGCAGGGACTTGCCCAGGCAGACAGGGGGTTATAACAGGTCTAAGACCAGGAGTTGCCAGCAGGATTTGTCTTACCACATGTTAAGCTGAAGCTGCAAAACATCATGGGCTTCACATACCCCAACTTTCCAAGTGTTTTTGGCCAGGCAGCTGAACAGCTGGAATTGTCTGTTTGAATGTCTCTGAGTGGGTGTTTCCCCAGAATTCTGTACATCTGTGTTCAGGTAGTAGATCACCTACTCTCAATAAAATTAAGCTGAATGTAGGTTGTATCTGACTAGTTACTACTTTGGGTAAAAGGAGCAGAGAGAAGAGAGACGGAGAAGATGCAGGAGAGAAAATGAAGAATGAAAGCTGGGGAGGGGCAATAGCACCTGGATCCAAATTATCTGATGGCACCATGGGTAGGGAAATGTTTGGGCTGTGTATAGGTAACACTGTACACAAGCCCCACGGTGAATGAGTATGCGGGCAGACTGCTTGCTGTGCCCCTACTCTTCCATTCCTCCTCAAGCACCTTTGTTGTGCTCCTGGGCTGCCAACACGATGAGTGGGAGAAGGCTGGGGAAGGTGTGTGCATGAGGTGGGGATTTCTTAGGAAGTTAACAAGGGAGTCTCGTGTTAGAAAAGAGTATCCATCTTCACCCAGGATCACATGGGTTAAGGCACTGCAGGGTGTCCTATGTTTTTAGGAGAAATGATTTTTTTCTGTTTGTTTGGAAGGATATAAAGGGGAATGATACAAGTAGGTCTCCACCCTGTTGTAGACAAGTTAAAAAGTAGCTCAGAAGAGAAGTAGTGCTCTTCATGTGGTATATTTATGATGTATGCGAAGAAAGGGTCTTTTAATAGATGAGGTAGGGAAGTCCAGCAAGGGCTGGTGGTGGTGTCAAGAAGTGCTCGGGGGTTTCTCAGTATCTGATGATGTTATCGCTTAGGCACCCATCAGGAAACGTGCTCTTGGCTAAGGTTTCCTTGGGTATTCTGGCCATTGGGAGAGGCCTGAAAATAATGTGGCAGTAGGAATAGGTGCCCTGATGTGCCTCCCTACATCCTGGTGTGTCCTAGGAGGAACGTGTGAAGTTCTGAGGGATGACAATATTATGTAAATAACTTGCCTGCCTGATATTGTTGTGCATGAATCCTGTTAGCTGGGGAGGGTCTGAAGATCAAAATGGAGTGGAAGGGTCTTCTCTTAGTGGTCCCAGTCCACAGACCATTTTACCTTTACTGTGGTCCTAGAGAGAAACCTGGCCAATTTAATTTGCATATTAAATAGGAATCTGTTCCCAGCTATTCTTTACTGCACAACACAAATGTGTTTTGATGAAGGTATTGTTTTTGTAGCCTAGTGTTCCAATACCTCCACAGGCTACTTTTCAAATCTACTTCTCTACAAAAAAATGAAAAATACAAACCTAAATCTACTTCATTGTTTTGAGGCTCTAGAAAGTGCATATAACACGTTTGATATTTATTATGTTTATTTAGATTGGCGATATTCGGATCCAGCTGCTGGTAAGTGGGATTCAGTGAAAACTTGCACCCTTTGGGGGTCATGGCTTTAGCAATGGGTGAGGTACAGAACACTTCCAGGATGTTGCAGCTGGGATAGCGTATAAGACAGTCTAACCCATTGCTATTATAATACCTCCCCTATACAGCCAAAGTTGATGCATTAATTTTGTCAAGAGTTGTATAACTTCTCATGCCAATAGACTTATTGAAAATTGAATTATAAATGGGGAAATAATACAGATTTATTCAGAAAGGGTAACTTTACACAGCATTTGTAAGTCTTGATTTTTAGGTTGCAAAATAATTAGATATACAGCAATCTCTCTTCTCATTGCTTGCCTTTTAGCCTGGAGAAGGAAAAAAATAAAACGCTCAAGCACTGGCAAGTGTTGCAGCTTGCCTCTCCATTCTTATGTAGGGCATCTTGGGATTGTAGAAAGGTTAAGAAAAGATTTCTGAACCATTGATCTCTTCTGTTGCAGACAGCAAGACATCTCAAATTCAGATAACTTCTGCTGGCTATACAGTTTATTCATTCATCCTAGAAGAACCAACGTTTTATATACCTCTGTGTGTGTGGATATGTTGATTGTGGTTGTCCCAGTGGCTCACTTTGTGGCATGATGTCTGAAAGAAAATATAAGCCCTCCCATTACTGAGTAATAGCACTAAAGGTAAAAGCTGTCCAGCAGAGACTGATGTGTTGGAGAGGAAGTTTTATGACATTTCTTTTCTATGTCAGATCTATGCTTGATGGCCAAATGTGGCAATTTCCCTGTGGTATCTCTCTTGCAACATGTTAGTTATGTTTCTGTTCCTGCATGTCCTGATCCTCCTGGCTTGTTTTTGATTACAGTTTCCAAAGTCCTTCTTTTCTTGATCCTGAGTAAGTAGTAATTAGATTTAATTAAGAATTCACTGGTGTTATTTAGAACATACTCTGAGTTTATATGCTGATATTTTTTATACGTGGTGCACTTTCAATCAGCTATGTTAGCTGAGGAAGTAGAAAATGAAACAAAGACTTCCAGGCTGTTTATCAGGCCTTTAAAAACATATAACTGCATTTTTTTATTATAGTACTATACAGCAGTGTGAGCTATAGAATACGAAGAAAGGCATGTAGAAGGTCTCAGGAAGATTTACTTGAGCATTATTAGTGGATTAGTGAGTGGTCTGGAGTTCTGTCAGTTTAACAAGATATTTTTTTATACTTGATAACAAAGTGTTTCTATGGTTTATAACATATTTTCTGAATTTACTGCCCTGTATGCAAATGTGGTGGTCCCCAATGGCCCCCAATTCGTTACTACTGTAAAACAGGTTTATGCTGGGTGTCAGAAAAGGGTGGACTAACAAGTCTCAGTCTTGAAATTGTGCTTTTTTACAGCTTCTGATGTACAAGGAGAAATTGATGGACCTCTGATAATTGGTACTTCAGACTTGTAATGATGTGATAATGTTTTATTTACAATTTTTTAATCTTAGCCTGTTTGTCCCATGCAAGAGAAAGTTAGGACTACTTCTTTGGGAATTTACTAGAATATATTATTATCTATTATTTTAATAGTACTTAAGCTAATGAATAGTGTGTTTATTATGTTTATATTACTGATTTTTAAGTCTTTCTCAAATTATTGATTTTTCATAAGGGAAATATAATGTAGACATAAGTAGAGTTATTTTCCATTTAAAGGGTTGTATGTCATATTAATGCTCTGCACTGGAGCACAGGTTTGTGCTTCCAGATCAAGCAGAGACTTGAATCAGTAAGTCTCTAGCAGAAGAGTAAGTGCTAAAGTGAATGCACAAACTCAGATCATGAAGCACTAAAGCCACGTTCAATAAATAAATTGGCAGCCAGGAAATACTAGTTGTGCCCCACCACACTGAGAATGTAACTCTGCAACTTATGAATCTATGTGGGCTTATACATTTGCCATGAAATTGTGCCCCTTCATGCTGCTGGTCCGTTAAGTCCCTGGCTTTTAAATACCATTTAGAAGATTAAACTTTTAAAGTTTGTTTTCTGCTGCTTCCCTGTTTCTCTATGAGAGTGCTTCTCTCAGTTCTTTAAATGTCTAGCAAAGGTGTCTATGTCAGATGGACTGGTAACTTTTCTGTGTCTCCTAATGTGCTCTTTTATTTCTCTGTCTCACACATTTGAAGTTGATGTTACTTATGTTAGGTTTTTTCTATTTTTTGTGTCTGGTTTTGGGGTTTTTTTTACCCTTGATACCTCTTTCTACTTGCATCTCATTTTGTGCCTCAGATTTCTGGCTTGTACACCAGCCTCATGATATTGTTTTATGCTTTAGTAACTGCAGTCTAGTTTCTGTTTTCTGATATGCTTCTTTCTCATGCTTAAAGAAAACTTACCACATAGCTAAGGTGGCACCTATTGGTGTACCCCTAATTAATGTCTCCTTTATCCCTCAGAGTCTTGAAAAGATCGGTCTTTTGATCCAATGCGAGGTTAAAAGCTTTTTCCGCTTCAGGGTAAGCTGAATCCCTTACCCATACTATGGTGTGTAACCCTCGCACTGTGATTTGCCTTGCTTACACCTCTGACCAGTTCCTCTGCATCTTGCCCCTCCAGCATCCCCAGCACCAGCAGTGGCCTGGCTGTCCCCAGCAGCCTGGAGGGCACACACTGATGGCCTCTCCCTGCGGTGGGCAGGGATGGGTCCCCCCGGGAGGTCCCAAGTGTGCAGCCCATAGAGGTGTGAGATGAGTTACTGCCCCTAGAAAAGTACATCTCCTTGCCTACCTGGGGCTCGGCTGAGCACATTTGACTGGGAGCTCATTCAGAAATGTGAAATGTGTGATAAGTTAGCTATTGTTACCTTTTTCTTTCTTTTTTTTTTTTGTAATTTCTTTTTTACTGTGGGAAAGATATTCAGAGTATACTGTTTTTTTGAGGGATAACTGTGCTTTCCGGAATGCAAATTTTAGTGGTTTTTTTCTTTTGTGCTCATCTTGCTGTATCTTGATGTACTACAGTAGCTTCCTGTACCCAAGATGGTGTAAGTGCTTAGTAAGCTCATAACTTGCTGTGCTAAAAGTGAGGTAATTTCTTTTTTACTGTGGGAAAGATATTCAGAGTATACTGTTTTTTTGAGGGATAACTGTGCTTTCCGGAATGCAAATTTTAGTGGTTTTTTTCTTTTGTGCTCATCTTGCTGTATCTTGATGTACTACAGTAGCTTCCTGTACCCAAGATGGTGTAAGTGCTTAGTAAGCTCATAACTTGCTGTGCTAAAAGTGAGCGAACAACAGAAAATGGTAATTATTGGGCTAGTCTCTTTCTTATACAGAACATCAAAAACAATCAGTTGTCTGATACAATTTGTGGTCTATTCTAAATAAGCTGTTGGCTCTCTTTTTACTAATTTGCCATTTCTTCTTTGATAGACTGTGTTTAACATTTGGGTAAAAGAAGTTAGAAGAAGAAAGTTTTAAATAATGAACAGGCTTTTTCCTTATTATTCCACAAAGGATTCTGATAGTAATCATTATTATTTTGATTAATTGTTTTTAAAGGAATTTAGAAGAGTTGTTAGAAACTTCTTGATATTTACTGAAAGAAGTGGGTTGGATGTTTGTCCAACAACATTTGTCGTCTTCTACCTAATAGGTAAAAAAAAAAAAGGTCAAAATCAGTGTTTGACTAATGCAGTAATGGAAGTCCCAGGCCGTGATCTGAGCTTGGTTTTTTGTTTGTTTGTATACTACATATCCATTGCTGTGATATCAAAATAAAATCTTAATTAGTACACTTATTTTAGCCAAGGGGAAATATTACTTTTTAATTGTATTAAAATGTTACAGCAGTGTGCTTTAAATTCTAGAATCTGACAGATTAATAGCATTAGATTAATACCTGGTTACAGTAATTGGATATTGGTAACGGTGTTGTTAGCAGAGAGATCCTATTAACTTGTTTATGGAGCCGCCTTACACGGCTAATCCAATTTGGAGCTTAGCGTTAATTATAGTAACGCAGAGTTGAATGGATATGGGTGCAGCACCTTTCTGCAGGGAAAACAGTTCTGGTGGGATAGGGTTAGTTATGTTGCACAGATAACTGAGAAATGTCTGAGTCTGAGAAGAGCATACCCAGAAAAAGCTAATCTGTGCGGTCATCATGCCTGGCGATCAGGAGTGTCCATATTTCTTTTCCGGAAAGCAGCAGGCTCCACAGGGGTGTCCTTGTTCCTGCCACAAGGTGAAATAGGAGGTAATTATAGTTTGCAGCTGTGAGAATGCAATGCAAAGGTTTGTTTGCACACTTTTATTCTGTGTTTGCATATAGTGTGCTCTAGGTGTTTAGTTACCTATACGGGCAGAAGTGTGTGCTGGATCACAAAAGGTCTTGCCATTGGGTTGTGCAAATATAATAGTTTGGCTGAACTTGAGGACAAAAGGAAGAAAATGAGACCCTTAGCCTGTCACACATGATACTTGTATACAAAACTTGGTTGACCTTGTGCTAAAGGTGCTAGACTGGATGACATAAGTGAAATCAGGGCAAAACTAGGTCACTCCCTTTGCAGTCCACCTAAACGTAAGTTATTTGTGTTGATGAATGTGGGGTTAGCTTGCTTTCCACTCTTCTATATGAATCTATAGTTTACATGTTAATGTCTATGGCTATAGGAGTATTATTTTGTTTTTACCACAGTCAAACTGAAAGAGATGGGGACTTTAGCTCAAATACTACAAAGTGAATGAGTGGCTTGAATTGTAGTGTTGCACATTTGGGTTGAGTCCTTTTGGGTTTTTGGATCAAAGTATGGTTATGTTTCTTGAGTAGTGAATTTTTGCACCAGTTTTTTTTCAGAGCCTCCGTCTAGGTGAAAACTTAGAGCAGACTGGTTATGCATTGAAAAGATTTGCTCATCATATTAAGAGAGTTAAAATGTCAAAAATATTATTGCAATATTGTTTTCCTTGAAAAGTTTAGGATGAACAGAAAGGTGGCAGTAATTAAAACTGCTTTTTTATGTTCTCTGTGGCTTTTAATGATGAAAAGGATCTTAACTAAAACCCACATGTAAAGACTTTTGTAGCAGAATTTACCAGTTTGTGAAATGATGTATCTCTTTGCATGCAGTGTGCTTACAACGCATACATGAAGTTAATAGTCAAGTAAATTGCTGATGTTACAGACTTTCTATTTGCTCCCTTATTTCTTTTGTAGCCTCCCCAAATTTGGCCTCTCAGTCAAGTCCTCCACACAGATCTGTTTCTGTCTAAATCAAGCACTCCATTTTTCTCTTGTACTTTTCCTACAGCATCCCCTTATACTTAGTATTTCAGAGCTGACAGAATTGGGTATTCATAGAAAACATATGCAAGATTCACCAGGCAAGGATTTTAAATTTCACAGGGTGAAATTATAACACTTTTGAAGTCAGTGACAAAACTTCTTTCAACTATAGCAGGACCTAGATTTTATCCTCAATTTTTAGGCCCAAATAAGCACTTCAGATGTGAGATTACACGCTTTGGAGTTCACAGTGAAAAAAACTGACGAACAGAGAAATAATGGCAGAAAAAGAGTCAGCAGTTAGGTAATGATGAATTAAAAACTGTCATGTGTATTCTTACCTGTTTGCCAATGTCGTATTACGCTTTCAGCTTCTAGGCTGTACTGATCTATTACAGACCCATGCAATAGGGAGATTTTGCTGGGA
>NW_010523913.1:0-3240 GCF_000687285.1 Phaethon lepturus
CGGCCCCAGAACAGAGCCCTGGGGAACACCGTTTGTGACCGACCACCAGCCAGATTTAACTCAGTTCACCACAACTCTCTGGGCTCAGCCATCCAGCCAGTTCCTCACCCAGCAAAGAGTAAACCCATCCAAACCATGAGCCGCCAGTTTCTCCAGGAGAATGCTGCGGGAGACGCTGTCAAAGGCTTTACTAAAGTCCAGGTAGACAACATCCACAGCCTTTCTCTCATCCACTAGGCAGGTCACCTGGTCATAGAAGGAGATCAGGTTGGTCTAAGCAGGACCTGTCTTTCATGAACCCATGCTGGCTGGGCCTGATCCCTTGGTTGTCCTGCAGATGCCCTGTGAGCAGTCTCAAGATGAATTGCTCCATGATCTTCCCCGGTATGGAGGTCAGGCTGACAGACCTGTAGTTCCCAGGATCCTCCTTCTGGCCTTTCTTGTAGATGGGTGTCACACTGGCAAGCCTCCAGTCTTCTGGGACCTGCCCTGTTAACCAGGACTGCTGATAAATGATGGAGAGTGGCTTGGCAAGCTCCTTCGCCAGCTCCCTCAGTACTCATGTTCTACGGGGCTCAGATTTCTCACATGAACATGTGCCCTTTAACAACCTACAGCCTGTTTTTTTTATGTTTTCCCTAAAGTCTTGGTAGCAGGACTTACTCCAAGATCTGATCAGTGCTGGTCTTACAGGGGATGTTCACCATCAGATGTAGTATCCTCCATTATATACCACATACATATGTGATTCAGTATAAAAGTACTCATACGGGATTGAAAGCTTACTGCAGTAACTGTATGTTAAGAATAACTAGGATATATGTAAATATATGTCTATACATGTATGTAATAGAATAATTTATCAATAAGCCTATATTCCAGTTTTTCTTTTACTGCAACTTAGAAAACTGGAAGAATAACTATTATCTCTTTGTTGCCCTTTTAGTGGTGTATTTTATTTTCATCTCTTCTATGTCTTTTCATTCTTTTTTTTATGTACAGAAGACAAGGAGGGAGGGGGGAGTAGTGTTTCCTTGGCTTTTATATTCTTAGAAAGTGGTTCACTTTACATTAGTAATACCTCTACCTATCATCAGCAAGGTTACAGTTTCTGTTTCTGTTCAATTCATTTCCACATATGATCACAGACCAGGCTGGAGACACCAGTTATGAAGCCTGATGATAGGATGTTTATCAGCTTTTTTTTTTTCCCCCTTTTTGGAAAATCTTCAGGGATATGCATTACTTGTATTTTAGCTTTTTGCTCAACTGTGTATGGTTATCTCTCCTTGTTTGCTAAAGGATTATACTACACTTTTATGATGATATTAAAGTGATATTCATTATCTGGGAGCATACCTAGAAATCACATTATGTCCTCTAGCCACTGAGGGGAGCTGCCAACTCAGCAGATCATGGCAAACCAGAGGCTTCCTGAGGCAGGGAAACACCAGGGCAGTGAAGACACCCACCAGGAACTGGCAGCTCTTGCAGGAGATGCTGACAAGGCCTGGACCTTGCCAGAGCAGAGGCGGCCACCCCCATACCTATAAAAAGCAGCCTGGGGAGCACGAGCGAGTAAGTAAGAGTGACCAACAGAGCAGGCAAACAGAGAGTGGCATGTCAGCCAGGGCGTGGCACATCCGTTTGCACAGCAGTTTGCACAGAAGGGCATGCAGGGAGGGCGTAGTGACCCCACCAGCTCCAGAGGTGAGATCGGGGCATGGGCCTGCTGGCAGCAGATGGAGAGCAACTTTCTCCAAGTGGAAAAAAGATTCTTGCTTACGAGCTGGCAGGCCTCATCGAGAGGGCTTTAAACTAGATTTGAAGGGGGAAGGGGATAAAACCAGGCTCACTAGAGATGAGCCTAGGGGTGGCACACCAGATTTGGGGGTGAAACCGATAGCTCAGCTCAAGTGCATCTACACCAATGCACGCAGCATGGGCACCAAACAGGAGGAGCTGGAAGCCATTGTGCAGCGGGACAGCTATGATGTAGTCGCCATCACAGAAACATAGTGGGACGACTTTCACGACTGGAGTGCTGCAATGGATGGCTATAAGCTCTTCCGGGCAAGGAAGGAGAGGTGGTGGGGTGGCTCTGTACGTTAGGGAGAGTTTTGATTATATAGAAATCAATGATTGTGATGACAAGGTCAGGTGCTTATAGGTAAGGATGAGGAGGAATGCAAACAAGGCAAATATCCTGCTGGCAGTCTGTAATAGACCACCCGACCAGGGCGAAGAAGCAGACAAAGCATTCTACAAGCAACTGTCAGAAGTTTCACAATTGTTGGCCCTTGTTCTTGTAGGGGACTTCAATCTACTGCACATCTGCTGGAAGTACAGCACAGCAGAGAGGAAACAGCCTAGGAGATTCCTGGAGTGTGTGGAAGATAACTTCCTAACACAGCTGGTAAATGAACCTACCAGGAGACGTGCCTTGCTGGACCTGCTGTTTACAAACAGAGAAGGACTGGTGAGAGATGTGGTGGTCAGAGGCCATCTTGGGCTTAGCAACCATGACATGATAGAATTCTCAGTTCTGAGTGGAGTAAGGAGAGGGGTCAGCAAAACTGCTACCATGGACTTCTGGAGGGCAGACTTTGGCCTGTTCAGGTCACTGGTTGGGAGAGTCCCTTGGGAGACCGTCCTGAAGGTCAAAGTGTCCTTGAAGGCTGGACAGTCTTCAAGAAGGAAATCTTAAAGCTCAGGAACAAGCGGTCCCCATGTGCCATAAGACAAGCTGTTGGGGAAGACAACTGGCCTGGCTGAACAGGGAGCTTTTGCTGGGACTCAGGGAAAAAAAGAGAGTTTATCACCTCTGGGAGAAGGAGAAGGCAACTCAAGAAGAGTACAAGGATCTTGGTAGGTCAAGCAGAGACAAAATTAGAAAAGCAAAAGCCCAGCTAGAACTTAGTCTCGCCATGGTCATAAGGGACAACAAAAAATCATTTTACAAATATAACAGAAAGAGAGCCAAGGAGAATCTCCATCCTTTACTGGATGCGGGGGGTGGGGACAGGGGACATTGTCAGCAAGGATGAGGACAAGGATGAGGTACTTAATGCCTTCTTTGCCTCAGTCTTCAACAGCCAGACCAGGTATCTGTTGCGTTAAGAGGCAGAGCAATTTGGCAGAAACTAAACCCCCTTGCTTTCCAGCTGATCCTCAGATATCAGAGGGACTGGGGACGGCTGAGCTTAGGTTCTGAATGATGCCCAAAGTCAGAGTTAGTAG
>NW_010523913.1:3307-4134 GCF_000687285.1 Phaethon lepturus
TTCAAGTCTAAGAAATGCCTAACACTCACATCCAGAGCTAATCACAACTGTGTTCAAGAATCAAGAAGTTCCATATATACCTTTCAGATTCTTACTTGGTTTTTTTTCTGCCTTGTCTATATATCGGGCCCAACAAGGCCCCTTTCAATAGGTGTCATTAATCTAATATACAGTAATTTTACTCTGGAACTCCAGTTTCTGAAGGGCTGGGAATCACAATCTCGCATTCTCTCCTGCCTTGATGGCTTTTACTATTGGAGGTCTAAAAGACCCTGTGAAAGGGATGTGAGCAGGGAAGAGGAGAGCATTGGAAGGATGTTGCCTGTGCTTTCCTTACTTTGCTTGTGAGACTTAGAGCTGTTTGCCTAAAAAAAGAAAAAAAAAAAAAAAAGCCACTCTCCATCCTTTATCAGCAGTCCTGGTTAAACAAGGGAGGACCTAGAAGACTGGAGGCTTGCCGATGTGACGTCCATCTACAAGAAAGGCTGGAAGGAGGATCCAAAAGATTATGGGTAAGAATCAGGGACAGAGCAACAAAGGGAACCTTGTGGTTGGTGTCTACTCCAGGGCAGGAGAGGCCATTTCCTCTTCCCCTGTCGGTAGTTACTTGGGAGAAGAGACCAACATCCACAACCCCCTTTCATGTACTTGTAGAGAGCGATAAGATCTCCCCTCAGCCTCCTCTCCTCCAGACTGAACAACACTAGCTCCCTCAGCTGTTCCTTATAACATTTGTGCTCCAGACCCCTCACCAGCTTTGTTGCCCTTCTTTGGACATGCTCCAGCACCTCAACGTCCTTCTTGTAGTGAGGGGCCCAAAACTGAAC
>NW_010523913.1:4280-4734 GCF_000687285.1 Phaethon lepturus
CGCCAGGTCCTTTTCTGCTGGGCAGCTCTCCAGCCAATCCTCCCCATATCTGTAGTGTTGCATATTGTTTTTGTGACTGAAGTGACCTGAAGTGTTGTGACCTGTTATTAAACCTCATACAGTTGACCTCAGCCCATTGATCCAGCCTGTCCAGGTCCCTCTGCAGAGCCTTCCTGCCCTCAAGCAGATCCAAACACTCCCACCCAACTTGGTGTTATCTGCAAACTTACTGAGGGAGCGCTCGATCCCCTCATCCAGGTCATCAATAAAGGTATTGAACAAGACTGGTGCCAAAACCGAGCCCTGGGGAACACTGTTTGTGACCGGCCACCAACTGAATTTAACTCAGTTCACCACAACTCTCTGGGCTCGGCCATCCAGACAGTTCTTTACACAGCAAAGAGTGCACCTGTCTAAGCCACGAGCCGCCAGTTTCTCCAGGAGAATGCTGCGG
>NW_010523913.1:4905-10496 GCF_000687285.1 Phaethon lepturus
GAACCGCTCCATAATCTTCCCTGGTACGGAGGTCAGGCTGAGAGGCCTATAGTTCCCAAGATCCTCCTTCCGGCCTTTCTTGTAGATGGGGTTGTTACCTTTCTGGTTTCTGGCAAAGGTAGAAGTTAGGCATTCCAGAGACAGATGAACTTCCTAAGTCTGATCCCTAACCTCAGTTGTCTAAGAAACCCTTTTGTTCATCAGGTCCAAAGCAGGAACACAAAATGGGTGTTCAGGTGGAAGAAGGTAGATTTTATGCCATTAAGTAGCTGCAGGGATGTGACACTAATGATGTCTGAAGAAAAAGTATCACTGTATTTGGAAGATCTGAGATGTCAAGATTGTGCGACCAGAGCAGGAGAGGAGACTAGCAGGAGGAATAAAGCTTTGTGAAACCAATCAGTGCCTCTAAGGCTTGAATATATTTTGATTTGTGACATGAAAGGTGTTTGTAGCTCATGTGAGACTTGACTGTGGAGCCTTCATATCATTTACTTGGCAACGTGGAGGTCTGACCTGGTTTCAGTCCCTTTTCTCCCTCAGAGGAAACTCATTAATTAGGCTAGAGTGGCTCCTTAAATAGTTGTTTGTACAATTAGAAAAAGGTCTTCAAACAGCAATTAATCTACTTGTAAGCTTACCTGAGAGTACAATGCCTTCCTCAAATTGTATAAAAAACAGAACTGTGGTCTTATAGGCCTCTAGATGGTTAAACCACCCAGTTCCTCAGAGCCTCAAAAATGTTGAAATAGTCATTACACAGCTGAGTAAACCAGACTGTGAGGCATACGAGGTCATATCTACCGGGTCACTTACTTCAACTCTCTGGTATTTTTAAGTAGTGAGTTGAGGGAGATCTCAATGAATCCTGAGCATACGAGGACGACTGTGGGGAGGTACTGGAAGAACTATCAGCACTGATCAGTTCAGCCTTCATCCTAGCAGAAAAGCAGGTCACTTACCAGTATCTGTACATCTGAAAACAGTGACCAGCCTGAGTGTAAAGCACCAGCAACGTGCTACAGAGTGTTGCACATGTTTATCTGCAAGTTCGTGAAAGCATCCAAATAAAAGCATAAATTAAATAAAAAGTTATCTATTTCATCCTGTTCAAAGTAATTTTGGATATAGGGCAGAATAACTAGTATGGCAGTTATTAAAGCTCTGGTATTTGCTTCTAAGAACATTAAAGTATAAACCATTAAATTTTTATATGAAAGGATTTCTTGTCCTTTGGTCTGTTCATCAGATAGTTAAGATCTCAGTTTCCAAAGGGGTCATTAAAGTTTTCAGTGAATTCCCATTTATTTGCTAAGGTAATAAGAGTTGTTTTCAACTTTCTATGCAGTTAGGCAAGTGTTTTCTGTATATGTCATGGGAATATGTTCATTCACTCAGAGTACTTCATACCTGGCAGTATTTTCATCTAGAAACTGAAAACAATAGCACTTCTATTTGGATCATTGTAATGAGAAGTGAGAGATGCTGCCATGTGTTATCTCATATTGTCAGTACTGATTCAGTATAAAATCCTGTAAAGGAAATATGAGATTGGAAAAGTGATTAATTTAAAACTGATTAAGGAATTAAAAGAATCAATGTTATATTAAAGATATTCATATTTACAGTCTATCTATTTGAATCTGATTATAGGATCTCAGAAATGTAAGTTATGAAGGCAAGGAGTAGGTACAATGCCCCTGGATTTCCCAGAGTATGTTGTCAAGTTTGCATTACCTCCTACCCTGAAAAAAGTCATAAGTAGCTCAGAAAAAAAGACCTTTCTATACAAAATAAATCCTCCAACTTTGCTCTGGCTAAAATGAATTTGTGCCTTCAATCAGATAGTGATGCCACTATGCAGGTAAGCAATCACGG
This sequence comes from Phaethon lepturus, assembly GCF_000687285.1. NCBI lineage: Eukaryota > Metazoa > Chordata > Aves > Phaethontiformes > Phaethontidae > Phaethon > Phaethon lepturus. The sequence continues at coordinate 6,784 of NW_010523913.1, forward strand.
ATAAATTACACTTGCAAATTGTGTTGCAAAAAGGACAGGCACTCATGTGAAAATTTACTGGGATAGTTTTGTCTAGGTATTACAGCCTCTTCAGGTCTTCATGGCAGTTTATTACATGAAATGTCATAGTCTTGTAAATATGACAGCCTCTATATTAAAGTTACCTAACACCAATATAAAGTTACCAAACATGAAGTGACTTTATTGTTCTTTTCCCTCTCAATGACTATTGACATCAAATATGACACCAGGACTTCAAACTGGAAATTTTTAAGGGAAAGTGATGACTTCTATTTCGTGAAAATCCTTTTAAGTTTTGCAAAGTTACAACCTGTCAGAAGCTGTCATTTTGTGCCTGTGGTTTGTGTGATACAAGCTGTTGGGTTTTCCTTTTGGCAATGAACCAGAACCCCTAGATCTATTCCTAGGCTGCGCCTATAAGTTGTCACATGAACATCTTAGATGGGTCAAACTCTGGACAACAACAGGTCTTTTCATCAAAGAGCAGGAGAAGACGTGACCTACCCAAGGTTTCTAGGGAATCATGGTTTTCCCACTGCATACATGTTAAATTAATCATTTCTACTCTCAGAACATAAAGTCCTTCATCTTTAACGGAAAGTCACTGATATCATTGTCATATTCTGCATTTTATGGTCATCTTGCAATCAGTTAATGGAAAGCTCTGTGTAGATGTCAAATAATACCATTAAAAGATGTTCTGTATACACAGAAGGTGGCCCACACATGCTCACAACATTGACTTTTTCTACAAACAAGTATTTCAAAGGCTCACATTCCAACTGAAAAAATCTGTAACATAGGGATCAAAAAAATGAACCTCAATGAGGAAAATTATCAACTCTGCCACTGATTTATCAGAAAGTTCTACTATATCTTTGGTTTTGCCAGTTTTGATTCCACAAAGATGCTCCTCATGTTTAATATAAGCATAGTTTTAGTGTGTACTTCAGACCTTTCTAAGGACAGATTCACAAACCATAAGAGACTGCTTTAGAAGTTCAGGGATTGAGATGGTGAAGTAAAGTTTTTAACAGAAATAATAATTATATAATCTACTTACTTTTAATGAAACCTCAGGAAAGTTGTATTCAAGCCAATAAGTATATAAGGCTAAAGTTATCTTATTTGTTATAAAGCCATAATAGAAATAATATTTCTAGTGCCTTGCTCATGTATGTTACTAGGCAGGTGAAAATATATGATCATTTGATTTATTCACATGCTCCCTGCCCCATCGGGTGCATAGGATGAACTGCATTAAATGAGTAACTCAAGATACTTTTTTAATAAATGAAACTTCCTCTTAATGAAGATGTGCACCATAGCACTGAAAACTGTGAAGTGTGAAGCCAAATTAGAGAAATGGACAGAAGAAAAATAATGGACAACTTAAGTAAATACTGCTGGTTTACCAGTATTTATTCTGAGCTTTGCTAAAAATGTTCCTTTTTAGTATAAGTAATTTAAATCCAGATATTTTCAGATGACAATTAAGTAGCTTTTGCTTTCAAAAACACTAACTAAAATTAAGAAAAAAAATTAATATATTTCACAAGAGACTTCAGGATTTTTGGTTTGGTTTTTTTTTCAGATGAGGAGTGAAACTTAAGCATACCAAATTTTTCAAAGAAATATTGAAAAGAGGACTGGAGCAGAAGCAAAATGTGTGGTTTTCTCAACTTTTTCTTTTTTTTAATGTATATATATATGTTTTATCTGAAAAGAATTATACAGAAGTTTCTATAATAGAAAAACAGTATTCAAGAACTTTCACTGTTTGCTTCAAAATAATAGCTGAAGACCAAGGGAATTGTCATATCCAACTCTTTAGTAAAAGAGTCAATGTGGTCTAGAAAATGAAGACATTCTTAGGAAAAAAAGAGTAAATCTGTATGAATAATAGCTTGATTTTAACTACTAAATTAAATAATAAAAATAAACAAAGAAAAATGAGGGGGGGAACGAGGAGTGGTGGTTTGAAAAGAAATTTATTTGTCTACTCTTTTGCAGTCAGGGGAGAGATTGAAAAGAAAACTACCTTTTTTTTCCAGTTGTCTGATCTGAAAAATGAACTAATAATCCCTAATCATGTATTAATGTTGCAAAGATAAAGATCTGTTATCCATTTTGAAGAAATAAGGGTTTTTTTATGGATAACTTATTTTTCCTCACATAGTGTGATAACTTTGTGGCTTACCTTGATTTATGATGACATGTCTTGAAATACCCATGAATATATTGCATCATTAAGATATGTATTTTTAAACATTGTTTTCAAAACTTTCCAAATACTATTTATTTTCCCAATTTTCATACATACTACAGGTTCCATTGAGTTACACTCAGTCTTGTGGATACTTATGTATGCACAGATTTTATGTGTGGAGTTACATTTGCCAGCTAATATTGAGAATTGAAAATGTTAAGTACTATGCATATTTTCAATTCCAAAACATTGTAAGCATGCATGTCTTTTAACAAGTATTATCTGTGAGTGTACTATTCTGTTACACCTTAACAGACAGTTCATTAATATGTTTCATTTATTAAATATAAGTACAAATCATTACTATTAATGTTTAATAATATAAAATTTAATAGTGAAATTGGAAACATGATTAAGCAAAAAACCTAAAACTTCAGACTTTTCAATATTAAAAATTCACTCAGCTCAATTGGACTTATTTCTGAAGAACATTCTGTAGATTTTATGGTCAGATTCATTCCTTCTTCTTTCTTTCATTTTTTCTTCAGCTATATCATGCACAAATTGAAGATAATCCTGACTAATCTATCCATCTTCAATAGAGTGACTGCATCAGTGGACAAAGGAACAGCTATGGATGTGATCTACCTGGATTTCTGTAACAGCTTTAATATGGTCCCCCACAACATTCTTGCTGCTAAATTGGAGAGATATGGGTTTAACAGATTGACTGTTAGGTGGATAAGGAAATGGCTGGATAGCCACATCCAAAGAGTTACAGTCAATGGCTCAGTGTCCAAGAGGAAACCAGTAAGCAGTAGTGTCCTTCAAGGGTCTGTACTGGGACCAATAATATTTAATATATTCATCAATGACACAGACAACGGGGCTGAGTGCACCCTCAGCAAGTTTGCAGAAGACACCAAGCTGAGTGGTGCAGTTTATATGCTTGAGGCAAAGGATGCCATCCAGATGGAGCTTGAAAGGCTTAAGGAGTGGGCCCATGGAAACTTCATGAAGTTCAACAAGGCCAAGTGCAAGGTCCTGCACCTGGGTTTGGGCAATCCCCAGTATCAGTACAGATTGAAGAATGAATGAATTGAGAGTAGGCCTCCCAAGAAGGACTTGGGGGTACTGGTGGATGAAAAATTGGACATGACCTGGAAGTGTGTGCTTGCAGCTCAGAAGGATAATTGCATAGCTGCATCAAAAGAAGTGTGGCCTCTGCTCTCATAAGACTTCACGTGGTGTACTGCATTCAGCCCAGATGTCCTGGTTCAGCTGGGCTAGAGTGAATTTTCTTTATAGAAGCCAGTGTGAGGCTGTGTTTTGGATTTGGGATGAGAAAATGTTGGTATGGTGCTGAGGTTTTGAGTTGTTGCTGAGCAGTCAAGGACTGTGCAGCTTCTCATGCTGGCCTGCCAGGGAGCAGGCTGGGGGTGCACGGAAGCTGGGAGGGGACACAGCCGGGACAGCTGACCCC
>NW_010523913.1:10918-11162 GCF_000687285.1 Phaethon lepturus
TCAGGGACATGCCAGCTTCTCATGCTGCCCTGCCAGCAAGAAGGCTGGGATTGTACTGGAAGCTGGGAGAGGATATTTATAAATACCTTTTTTATTTAAATATACTTTATTTAAAAATATCTTATTTATTTATTTATAAATACCCTTTATTTATAAAAAAGCATTCTTTTTTCATTCTTTTTGCCACTCCTGATAGAATTATGAAGTAATAATAAGAAGAGCTTGCCAAGCCACTCTCCATCAT
>NW_010523914.1:0-4176 GCF_000687285.1 Phaethon lepturus
TGGGATTTCCTCCCTTAGTTCACCCTAGTTGGCCATCCCTCCCTTAGTTTCCTATGATTCTGACCTGCTTTTGCCATTTGGGACCATCCTTACCCGCCCTTCCTCCTGATGGACGGCTATCTCAGGGCTTTCCACAAAGACAGTCCACTTCTGCAGCCCTCAAGCCATCGTGGTCTTCCAGTCACGGGTTCCACCGCGTCACCCTAAGGGCAGGCTCAGTATCCACCCAGCCAGCGCAAGGAGGAGGAGGAAGGTTATATCCCTGCGGTTCTTCCTGCTGTCTAACAGCACCTGTTATTGAAGATAATTGAAATATTCCATTCCATGCCATTCTATACGACACAGTGGTGGTTGTAACCTGAGGTGGTGGGGTGGGGATTATCTCTTGCTGCCCCAGGAGAAGCCGGGAGTTGTTTTCATAACAGGGTCCAAAGTATCTCATTTGGATTAGGCTCAGGCAACGGTGTTGCTGGGGCAGGGGCAAAAGGTTCGTTATCGTAATCAATATCAGAATCCCCCTCATTAGCTCCCAGTGTTCAATAATGTTGCTTTCTGCGACTGGGTGGGTCATAGCGCGTACTGCTTGTAGGGGTTGCTGCTGCCCCTCAGCGCACCCCAGGTCCTCGCCTGGTCTTTTTACCTATTGAAGCAAATTAAACACACATTTGTGTTAAATACAAAAGGATTTAATTGAGCAATGTATTGGGCAGGGTCTTACCACCATAAGTGCTTCTACAAGGAGTCTGCGAAGATGCATCACGAGCCGATGCATTATATATTCCTTACATGCCTTCTTGGTTGACTTGCACTGATCCTGTGAGCATCATTGTGGGGCACCTCAGCCCAGCCTTGGGTTCACCCCACCATGCCAGCTCTGCTGCCCAAGGTGGTCCCATGGCACCTGCCCTGCACTGTTGCTCCAAGAAAATGCTGTGGGCTTTCTCATCTCATCACCAAGGGAAACTTTGCTCCCTGACATGGAGTCCTGCTGTCCCTGGCATCCCTGAAGCCCCTCTGCAGCTGGACCTTCTTGCCCTCCATGCCAGATCATTCCTTGGCCATGAATGACTATGGCTGGGCTGGTACAATTTGAATTTCCCCTTCACCTCCCTCCCCGTGGTGGCCCCGGGAAGAGGCTATGGACTCTCCATCTGTGGCGATAAAAGGTAACACTTAAACTACAGGAAACTTCATCTTCCTCTGCTAATAACAGGCGATCCATTGGCAGAAGATGATAAGAGCAAGGCTCCAGCACACCCCACGTCGCCTCTTTTCCTGCTAGCCCACCAGCACCACAAGAGAACTTTGTAATGCTAAGAAACTGCAAAAACAAACCATAGGCTGTAGAATTGCTAAAAATCTCCATGTCGCACCCGACGTGCATGCTCGTGGCGTGCTTCTTGTCCCTGGGTGTGCCAAATCAACTTGCTTCAAGGTCAGAGCTTGCCTCGAGTGTTGTAACATTAACTTTTTATACAAACAATAGAGCACCTACTGTAGAATAGCTGCAGAATCTCTTCAAGGATCAAGTCTATGGTATTTCTCAGGAGCAGAATTACCGCTCATCATCTGGAAATGCTCTTTCTGGCACGTTCTTTGGGACCTTCTACAACTGAGCTGCTGGAGGCTTTGGCTGATAATTGTGATGGTGATGACAGCGGTATAATACTACTACTGATGATGATTGTAAGCATTTATTTGCAATCTAAGAGCCCCCTGAGAAAGTCTTTGGAAAAGTATTTACAAAACCAAACCACACTCTCCCCCAAAACATAGCTGCAGAACAGGGCTATTAATCCACCTGTTGTTGTAATGCTAATGGGAAACATTTATTTTACTCACTGCCATGAAAATTACTCCCCTGCGGTAAGCGGAGAAGGGCTCCCTTAGGGCTCCCCATGGTGCCTGCCACCCGGACAGCTCAGCAGCCTTCTTGTTGCCGGCACCAAGCTGCCGAGCGCCAGCGGCTGCTCCCCTGGCTGCAGCGTCCTCTTCTGCGCCCACCAGGCACCGACGGCTGCTGTGGAGCTCCGCAGCCTAACAAACCTGACAGCGAAGCTGCAGGGTGGGCAGCCGGGTCTTGGCTGAGGACTTCAGGCCACAGTTCGTACTTGCACAGAGCTGTTTGTCTACGGGTCCGTGTGCTTTGCCAGGCTCAAGCACTGGCCCGGCATCACCAAAACCTAAAAAGAAGAAATGTAGGAAAGCTGCTACCCTGGCTCACCTGTCATTCCCTTGAGTGCAGAAATTGCCATTAGCGCCTTGCCAGTATCTGCTGGGTGTCTTGCCTTAGCCACCTCCAGACCAAACACAAGCGCTTGCTCTGTCCCCTGGAAACCCCCTCTCAGCTGAGAAAGGAAAATCGGGGAAAAAAGGAAGCTCATGGGTTCAAATGGGTTGAAATAGAAACAGATTTAATAACACAATAAAACTAATATCAATACTAAAGCAATAGAAAGTAGACAGAGCTGTACGCAGCCCGGATAGCGGTCGCGAGCTGCTCGCTCCCAGCAGCGAACGCTGGTTGGCGATCCCTGCGAGCGGCACAGCATCGGTGCAGGGAGGGCCGGCCTCGGGAGCAGAACTGATGGGTGAGACCCTTCAGGGATGGCAGCCATTGAGGGAGAGAAAGATTCCCAGCAGATTGATGGTGAACATTTGTGGTTATGGAATACTTCTGTTGGCCAGCCTGGGTCAGCTGTCTTGGCCGCCGCTCCTCCTGGCTTTAGCACCTGGCTGTCTCAAGACCGCCAGAGGCCTTGATCACTGTGGACACCCTCACACCATGGCTGGCCATGAGCTAAACCAGAGTGTCTTACCAACTTTGTTCTCACAGTGACGGGTGCTACAGTCTTCTTAGAAATGCAGCTTTCCTGAGCAGAAAACTGATTTTGTGATCCTATCCCAGCAAAACCAGGACACTGGGTTTTGGGTGCAAGTGCTGGGCTGCCCCAGGTGCTTCTGGAGCCACAGACCAGAGCTGCAGACCCTCTGATGGTCAGGTTTGGCAGCCCCCACAAGCTGAACGTCATCTTTCCCCATGGGACAAGAGATGTCAGTCCAGCAAGGCATCTTCTGCTCACATCACATCCCTGCTGTGATGAGGAAAAAAGGGGCAGCAGACCTGTGATTCCAGACCATCCCACTGGGAAAACTGCATTACGGCCACCCAAAAGGGAAGCGAAGCGGAGAGGAAAGGACAATAAAGCAGAGGAGCATTTCAGTCAAATGGGCTTGAGTACTCCAGCTGGGCAAGGGAGCTGGGTGCTGGTAGTGCTCTGAAAGGGGCTTGTAAAATACAGTTAGACTCGACATCCAGAAGCATTTCTTCACTGAGAAGGTGGTCAAACCCTGGAACAGACTTCCTAGAGAGGTCGTCGATGCCCCACACCTGTCGGTGTTTAAGAAACAATTGGACAATGTCCCTTAACAACAAGCTTTAACTTCTGGTCAGCCCTGAAGCGGCCAGGCAGTTGGACAAGGTGATCGTTGTATGGCCATTCAAACTGAAATATTCTATTCTGTTCTGTTCTGTTGTAAATGTCAGCTGTTGAAGTTGACACCACCGGCTGTTGAATCATTGTCTCGTTTTCTGCAGTGAAATCTCGTAACTGGGACAGTATAATAAGACCAGAGCAGTGAAGGTAACTGTTTTTGTTTTACAGCACTTTCAACCACTTCTCTGCAGCATGTGTTTGTGCTGAGTTATCACGCTTCTTTAGTGTTATGTTTTACTGTTGCGTTGTCTATTTTGTAAGACTCCATTTCAATCTTTTTCCATACTGCAAAACTTTGTTGTGTTAGGCATAACAGTGTTCTTCACCTTTTGTCTGTGCTTATTGCGAGTTGCTCTCTTTTTTCCCCTTTTTTAAGGTAAACACTGATAGAAGAACTACACTGCAGAAACACAGTATTTTGAAGAGAAGGTTGTGGTGGGAGCTGAAAACTACATCTCGACTAAACTAGCCAGACACGTCTGGGCTGCTGGAAAGCGTGGGCGTCAGGCAGCTCTCCAGGCAATCCTGATTCCTTTGGGGGCTGCCATTTCCCCTTTGCCCTCTGCCTCCCTAAAGAAAAGACTTCCCCAGAGGGTGAAGAAACGTGGCTTCTTTCAGGGAAAGCCTCACTGAGGGGTAAACTTGTAAAACAAGCTTGGGGACAGGGTGTGCTGAGGGG
>NW_010523915.1:0-1128 GCF_000687285.1 Phaethon lepturus
TAGAAGCCAAAAAAAGTGGGTGCCAAAAAGGACTGGGACACCGCAGGGCAAGTGGAGGCAAGAAAAAAATTGGAGACCCAAAATGGGAGGGAGAGGCCAGAAAAAAGGGGAGGCTGAAGGGGAGCTAGAGGGCAGAAAAAAAAGAGAGGCCAAAGTGGGCTGGAGGCCACAAAAGGTGTGGGAGGCCAAAAAGGTATGGAAGGCCAGAAAAAAGTGGAGGCTGAAAAATAGTGAAGGCTGGAGGGCAAATTAGTAGAGACCAAAGAGTTGTGGGAGGAAACACTAAAAGACAACTTTAAAAGTGACAGGGTATATGGAAGAAAGGGAGGCACTAAAATTTAGCGAAAGGGAACTGAATAAAAGGAATTCTTGAAAGAGAAATTGAAGAGTGATGAGCTACAAGATATATAAAGACGAAATTTAAAAAAAAAAAAATCAATAAAGGGAGCCAGATAGAGGGAAATGTAGAAGGAATTTTAAAAAGCAACTGAGTACAAGAAACATAGACAGGAATTAAAATATAGGGACAGGGAGATGGACAGAGGACAACATAGAAAAAATTAAAATACTGATGGGGTACAAGAAACACTGGAATATTAAAAAAACAGGGACACAGAGATGGATAGAAGGAACCATAATAAAGAAAATTTTAAAAGCAATGGGGTACAAGAAACACAGGAAATAATTAAAAAATAGGGACAAGGAGATGGATGAAAGGAAACACAGGAGAACATTTTTTAAGCAACAGAGTACAGGACAGAGCAAAGAATTAAAAAACAGAGACAGGGTGCCACAGAGAGGGAAACAGAGAAAAAAAATTAATAGGTGAAACGGTACAGGGCAGAGTCGGCAGAAGAGCAACAAGTTGCGGGGAGCCAGGCAAGTAGGTGGGCCAGAGAGGGAGACAGAAGCAGGGACAGGCAGGGAGGCAGGCAGAGGTCTGGGGCAGGGCGGCAGAGGCGGACTCGGGAGGCACATGAGAGAACGCATAACTCACCACAGGTCCTGGTGCCGGCAGGAGACCTTCACCACCCCGATGTTTCTCCCTCTGCCTCTGCTCCTTCCTCCTCCGCAGTGCCGCATGCCCGACCCTCACCTGCTCAGCAGTGCACAGTGAACGCCTCAACG
>NW_010523916.1:0-731 GCF_000687285.1 Phaethon lepturus
GGAGATCTGTTTACTTCCCAGTTCAGGGATTGCCACTGACAGAGCTATTGTGTGGTGCCAGCCAGTACAGCACAGGAATCTACATATATAATTTTTGCTGCATCCTGAGCTGCCAAAACAACTTTCCTTAATTCTCCTATACGTGCTCTGCCTTCCCCTTCTTCTATCATTTGTTTGCCAGTGGCAGTTTCTAATGCAACAGCTTTGTATTGCCATTTACCATTTACCCTTTTTGCCAAGCCATCAGTAAACCAAATGTTTTCTGTAGGTGTTTCCTCAGTGAAGGTAGGTGCATCTAAAATTGGTGAGCATTTAGAAGGTTCTTGTAATGCCAGTGGGTCTGCATTTACAGACTTCTGTAATTTGGAAACTTTAGTATGTCCTTCCGTTAACTGCATTTCATCTGCCATTCCTGTCAAATAGGCATACCACTTTCTGATGTTTCTGTGCGATTTTGTGGAATTCCTGGTGGAGAAGCAGTTCATTTCAGGACTCTTTCCAAGAAATTAAGTGGCGCTCTAGTCTGAACATGTTGTTCTTGGCATATATTTTCAACTTGTCTGACTGCTCAGACTAAAGATGAAAGTCCCCTTTCCCATTCGGGATCTCTTTGTTCTGTTTCCTTAAATGCAGTTGAGATGAACAATAAAGATCTCTTTGGCCTGTCAGGGCCAGTTTGGAATAGGTTACAGTAAGTACTGTGTTCAGCAAAACCCCATTCTGCTATGATA